>NC_060140.1:956656081-956960552 GCF_021461385.2 Schistocerca piceifrons | reverse complement strand
AGTCCGGTCTTGGCTGCCATTTCGTGTAGTTCCTCTATGGCTCTTATTGTTTCTGTTTCTCGTATCGTTATGATGGCTAAATGGTCTGTGAACGCTAGGCACTTGACTTTTACTTTTCCTAACAGGACTCCTTACTGTGTTTTTTCTCATTCCTTCACTATTTTGTCCCGTACTATGTTGAACAGCAATGGCGAGAGGCCATTGCCCTGACTCCTGTTCTGATTTCGAATTGTTCTGAGAGCTCTCCACAGAACTTCACTTTAGATGTCGTGTTTGTTACTGTTTGCTGAATTATGGTTAGTGTCTTTCTATCTACTCTGTTTTCTTCCAGTATTTTAAAGAGGGTCTCTCTGTCTGTTGAGTCTTACGCCTTCTTGAAGTCGACAAAGGTGATGGTTCTGGTCTGTTTGTGTTCCATATCTGTTCAGCGCACGACCTGTGTTTACGAAAACTAGCCTGGTAATCGCCAATCATGTGGTCTGTTTGCTTCTCTAATCTATTTAGCAGTGCTTTCGAAAGTATCTTACATGTGACAGGTAACAGTGAGATGCCCCTATAGTTGTTTGGGTCCGACTTATCCCCTTTCTTGTGTAGAGGGTATATCAGTCTTGTGCGCCATTCTTTCGATATCTGTTCTGTTTCCCATGTCTGTTTCTTGATGTTGTGTACGTGTTGTGTGAGGTCCGGGTCATGTAGCTTCCAGAATTCCGCGATGACTCCATCCCCTCCTGGTGCCCTATTGTTCTTTTCTTGAGGTTCTTGATGGTTTCTCTTACTTCTTACTTCTTCGCAGTCGTACACAGAATGTCGGGCGTCACCTGTTCTAAGATCATCACGATGACACTGCAACACGAGGCAGTCGAAGGAACGGGAGAACACCGGTTACAGTGCGCTGTCGTGGTGTTCTTCATTGCAGTATGGCCCGTTGACAACATTTGGTTGACTTCAGGTGGAGAAGAAGCATCAGGAAACTGGAAGAAGGACGGAGTTTGACGAGTGTAGCTCAATGAGTCTGGTGGTGCTCACCGAAATGTTTAATGTGCAGGGAGGGCGTTCCTACCTGAAGCAGAGGAGGTGGTCGACCATGGTCAACCACAGTGGCAGATGACCGTTATGTTCTGCAACAGGCTGGGTAGGCCACATCAAACGCCGGGTGCAACTGGAGTCAAATTTAGCAGGATTTAAATGCACGCAGTCTCACATTCCGCCGTGTCATGGCGACCAGCACATTGTGTCCCGTTGACACCCCTTTGCTATGGTGCCAAGAGCTTAGGGGTTGGACCGACGATGACTGCTCTTCTGCGGGTGAGAGCAGATTCATGCTGAATAGTAACTCTGAACGTAATGTCATTCGGCGAGAGGTTTGGAACGCGTAGTGCATATGAGATAATGGGCGAGTCGCTGCGCCCTGAAAATATTCCAAGTTCGGAGGAAGCAGTGACCGCACGGGCCGCTCTGCCAGTCGGGGCCCGGCAGCAAACACGTGGCGGCGAATGTCAGCCGGACGAGAGGGGGGGGTGGGTAGCCGCAGTGTGCGGTCGCGCCGCGTGGCTGGGAATTCCGTGGTGACGCTGTGTCGATGGAGGAGCCACGCCGGGAGGGCCAAAGATGGCGGACTTTGTCTGAAACCTTAATGGCTGACATTTCACAGTTCGTACAGAAATTAACAGTAGCCAGATGAATCATGATACATCAAAAAGAAACATGTACGTTACCATTATTTGCACAACGATTCTGATCGTGTAATCAGATTTTCAATATCTTTATTAGTTTAAAGTTTAGTATCTGACGGTCAGTTATACAAGTAACACCCAGCAACGAATTTCCACAATCTAAACGCTTCATCCGATTTCGTCGAACTACAGCTCTTTAGGAAGCTATTAGCGTAAACCTAAATTGGTATGAATTACAGGCATGTAACTTAAATAGTACATGAGTTATTATAGGTCAAAGTGACCGATTACTATCGATCGCGTCAGGCCATAAGTTCTCCAGAGTTACACGAAAAAACGATAGTAGCATGCTTATAAATATATTTATTCATCTATGACTTTGTTTATATCCGAGCCGGCCGTCGTGGCCAAGTGGTTCTAGACGCTTCAGTCTGGAACCGAGCGACCGCTACGGTCACAGGTTCGAATCCTGCCTCGGGCATGGATGTGTGTGATGTCCTTAGGTTAGTTAGGTTTAAGTAGTTCTAAGTTCTAGGAGACTGATGACCTCAGATGTTAAGTCCCATAGTGCTCAGAGCCATTTGAACCATTATTTTATATCCGATATATACTATTGATGAAGAAATTGGTTAAATATGTACTGTGTTTTAGAAAGCACAGAGACATTAGGCTACTGGCTTACCTTTTGTTCTGTTCCTTTGATATATGTTTATTTAATTTATGTATCTAATAATGTGTGTTAGAGCGTTTTTATGGTCCAGCTATAGGAATATTTATTTAATTTCAAGTTACTTCAATGTAAATCCAGTATTTGGTATGTGTTTCAATATGTTTGTGAGTGCACGTTGGTTTGGAGACATGGAGGCAGCGCTCTAGCCAATCACAGCGCTCGTTACCAAGAGAGACAGACGTGTGGAGGTTGGGTAGTGCTGAGGAGTGAGCAGTACGGCACAGGACACGGAAAGTACTGGACTTGAAGGCGCGATGGGCGGTCGCGGGAAAGACTTGGGGAGTGTGGAGCGGTTTGCTCGTGATCGCGAGAGATAGAAATACTTCAGGGTGCCGACTTGTGCACTTGTGAGATTTCCGTGGCTTCTGCAGTGAAGACGTAGTATGCGTTTAGAAGTGAATATCTCACGAGCTATGCTGTTGTTCATAACTAATTACGTGAAGTAGGAATCTATTGTTTCCGTGTTATTCAACTTATATTTTATTTAATTGCTGAACCATCGACACCAATAAATGTTTGGCAGAAATATACCGCATTCTCGAAAGTACTTCTACTATCGTACTCATCATTTAAAGCCGTTAAGATAGTTCCTGCACATTTTATTTAATTGCCATCTTTGATTTATAAATTTATATGTTACATTCATAATTCGCAGTTGCCGAGTGATAGAAACGTACGACCATTCGATTCATGTTGAAACGTCCCCTTAGAAAAATTAATGAATTACTGTGCTGATAGACCTCTACGTTATTTGATTTTCAAACAACTGAGCAAAAGTGGGCGTACTCAGACATTTCGCTCTTTACTTATTCTGATCAACACTAAAGTGACACACAATATTTTTACCGCAACGGAATCTGACTTTCAGAAATCCCTACAAAAGAATGGCCCTGACTAACAATAACCTATGCCTTTCATGAATCACTTACCTCACAAAAATCTTCGTTACTCCAACTACTGCAATACAGCGAACACCAATACTGCCAGCTAAATAAAGGATTCTAACTACTGAAGACACTAACTACGCATAGGCATAGTTAGCAAATGAAAGATTTTGATAGAGAACAAACAATGTTTTTACCTTAATAGTGTTCAGAAGTCATAATATATATATATATATATCAGTTCATGACATCCAGTATTACAAATTTACTCTCTCTGGTGGACACATGTCCAGATCATCCGCTCTCAAAACTCCGCCATCTCTCTCCCCACATCCACCACTGCTGGCGGCTCACCTCCAACTGCGCAACGCTACGCGCTGTTCACATCCAGCTGCCTAACACTACAATAGCGAATATTCCAGCAATGGCAATCCAGCCACAGACTGCACACAGCACAGTCAGTGATTTTCATACATAGCGCTACGTGACGTTAGCAACATAAAGACCTAAACAGCCTACTTACAATGTGTGTGCTCTTATCGTATAGTGTAGACTCAGCAGTATTTCGCCTGTAATGCGGCAACTACGTATCCCAGAGCCTAGACAACGAAACCAGCCAAAACGTTTAATGTTGCAACTCTGAGTCGGAGGGTCCGTAGTTATTTGAAAGCCCGCGTGCGCTCAGAAACACTGTCGAACACCATCGATTTGGTGGACCTGGTGTCATCTTGTGGGCAGGCAAAAAGTTGCGTGAGAGTACTGAGCCCCGAGCCGCTGACCACTGTGCACTCAGCACCCCACCTTACGGTGACACCGTGCCCCTCCGTGTGCGTCTTCTCAGGGATGCATTCGCCGCCGTTTTCCTTTTTACTGATGACACCGCGCGGTAGGGCAGCTCCTGGAACGAGAGGATATTCGGTGAACGGAAAGGCCTACCCGTTCCCTCAACTTAAAACTCGTCGATTACTTATTGGATGAGTGGAGGAGACGCCCTGCGGCAGGCCACATGTACCGACGACCGTCCTCGAGTTGTCAGCCTCGCTGGTGGAGGAATAGAACGCCCCACCGTGAGAACTCCTTCCGAACCTCGTAACCAGCGTGGGGACACATTGCAGAGCATGCACCGCCATCCGTGGTGATCACACGCTCTGTTCCGAAGCACGTCCAACCTTTTGTAATGTTTAAGTCGTCGTAAATCACCGTGAATTCAGTCCAATTATTGTCCAATTTGAATAAAGTTGTGTTTCCTGTTCGTTTTATTACGTATGATACAGTTCCCCACAGTCGGTTAATGAAAAAAGTAAGACCATATGGATTACCAGACCAGATGCGTGATTGGATTGAAGAGTTCCTAGATAACAGAACGCAGCATGTCATTCTCGGTGGAGAGAAGTCTTCCGAAGTGAGAGTAATTCCAGGTGTGCCGCAGGAGAGTGTCGTAGGACCGTTGCTTTTGGGTTGTTTCGGGGAGGAGACCAGACAGCGAGGTCATCAGTCTCATCGGATTAGGGAAGGACAGGGAAGGAAGTCATCCGTGCTCTTTCAAAGGAACCATCCCGGCATTTGCCTGGAGTGATTTAGGGAAATCACGGAAAGCCTAAATCAGGATGGCCGGACGCGGGATTGAACCGTCGTCCACCCGAATGCGAGTCCTGTGTGCTAAACACTGCGCCACCTCGCTCGGTCAGGACCGTTGCTATTCACAATATACATAAATGACCGTTTGGAGCCGGCCGGAGTGGCCGAGCGGTTCTAGGCGCTACAGTCTGGAACCGCGCGACCGCTGCGGTCGCAGGTCCGAATCCTGCGTCGGGCATGGATTTGTGTGATTCCCTAGGTTAGTTAGGTTTAAGTAGTTCTAAATCCTAGGGGACTGATGACCTCAGAAGTTAAGTCCCATAGTGCTCAGAGCCATTTGAACCATTTGACCTTTTGGATAACATCGGAAGTTCACTGAGGCTTTTGCGGATGATGATGTAGTATATCGACAGGTTGTAACAATGGAAAATTGTACTGAAATGCGGGAGGATATGCAACGAATTGACGCATGGTGCAGGGAATGGCAATTGAATCTCAATGTAGACAAGTGTAATGTGCTGTGAATGCATAGAAAGAAAGATCCTTTATTATTTAGCTACAATATAGCAGGTCAGCAACTGGAAGCAGTTAATTCCATAAGTTATCTGGGAGTAGGCATTAGGAGTGATTTAAAATGGAATGACAATATAAAATTGATCGTCGGTAAAGCAGATGCCAGACTGAGATTCATTGGAAAAATTCTAAGGAAATGCAATCCGAAAACAAAGGAAGTAGGTTACAGTACGCTTGTTCGCCCACTGCTTGAATACTGCTCACCGGTGTGGGACCCGTATCAGATAGGGTTGATAGAAGAGATACAGAAGATCCAACGGAGAGCGGCGCGCTTCGTTACAGGATCATTTAATAATCGCGAAAGCGTTACGGAGATGATAGATAAAACTCCAGTGGAAGACTCTGCAGGAGAGACGCTCAGTAGCTCGTTACGAGCTTTTGTTGAAGTTTCGAGAACATACCTTCACCGAGGAGTCAAGCAGTATATTGCTCCGTCCTACGTATATCTCGCGAAGAGACCATGAGGATAAAATTAGAGAGATTAGAGCCCACACAGAGGTATACCGACAATCTTTCTTTTCACGAACAAAACGGGACTTCAATAAAAGGGAGAACCGATAGAGGTACTCAAAGTACCCTCCGCCACACACCGTCAGGTGGCTTGCGGAGTGTGGATGTAGATGTAGATGTAGATTGGGTATATCTTTCAGTCATCTTATGTACTATACTGTAACACTTATTTCTATGCATTGTCCAGTTTTCATCGATCTATGTCACTCAGCAGCGACGTATTATGCGAAAGATACTTTTGTCTTTGCGTTTTGCATACGTTATACACTGGAGTGCCAAAGAAACTGGTACAGCCATGCTATTCAAATACAGAGATATGTAAACGCGCAGAATACGGCGATGCGATCGCCAGCCCCTATATAAGACAAGTGTCTGGCACAGATCGGTTACTGCTGCTATAATCGCAGGTTGTCAAGATTTAAGTAAGTTTGAACGTGGTGTTATAGTCGACGCACGAGCGATGAGACACAGCATCTCACAGCTAGCAACGAAGTGGGGACTTTCCCATACGACCATTTCACCGTGAACATGAGGAATCAGGTAAAACATCAAATCTCCGACATCGCTGCGGCCGGAAAAAGATCCTGCAAGAACGGGACCAACGACGGCTGAAGAGAGTCGTTCAGCGTGACAGAAGTGCAACCCTTCCGCAAATTGCTGCAGATTTCAGTGCTGGGCCCTCAACAACTGTCAGCATGCGAACCATTCGACGAAACATCATCGATATCGGTTTTTACGCCATGCCTGGGCCCGCCAACACCGACACTGGGCTGTTGATGACTGGAAACGTGTTGCCTGTTTGGACGACTCTCGTTTCAAATTGTATCGAGCGGATGGACGTGTACGGATATGGAGACAACCTCATGAATCTATGGGCCATGCATGCCAGCAGAGAACTCTTCAAGCTGATGGAGGGTCTTTAATGATGTGGGGCGTGTGCAGTTGGAGTGATATGGGATCCCCGATACGTCTAGATTCCACTCTGACTTGTCACACCTACGTAAGCATCCTGCCTCGTCACCTGCATCCATTCATTCTATCGTGCATTTCGACAGACTTGGCCAATTCCAGCAGGACAATGCGACACCCCACACTTCCAGAATTGCTACATAGTGTCTCCAGGAACATTATTCTGAGTTTAAACACTTCCGCTGGCCACCAAATTCCCCAGGCACGAAAGTTATTGATCATACGCATTGCAACGTGCTATGCAGAAGAGATCTCCAGCCCTCTTGTACTCTTACAGATTTATGGACAGCCCTGTAGGATTTATGGTGTCAGTTCCCTCCATTATTACCAGACGTCAGCCGAGTCATGCCACGTCGTGTTGCGGCACTTCTGCGTGCTCGCGGGGCCCTACACGATATTAGGCAGGTGTACCAGTTTCTTAGGCTCTTCAGTGTACATTAGATAACATTGGAAGCTCGATGAGGTTGTTGCTAGACGAGGCCGTTGTTTATAGGAGGGTTGCAACGCCAAAAGACTGTAGCGAAACAGAGAAAGACAGCAGCGGTTCAGTGCTTACGGCAAAGCCTGGCACTTGGCCATGAACGTAAGTAAGTGTAATGTATTGGGTATAAACAGTCGAAGTAAAAAAAAAGTAATAATGTTAGAATTGGGAGCACTTCTGTATTATTGACGGCATAAGGCTGACTTTAGCTATTGGCTGGAGCGGAAGATGCTCTTAAAATCGTAATGAAATTGAAATCGATGTATGTGGGACATGTAACCAGTCGGATTTATGCGAGACGGACTAACAGGGTTCTACGCTAGAATCCAACCGTGGCAAATACTCTTTGGTATGTGTGTGTGGTGCTTTGCACAATATGATGATGCACAAATTATATAACTGCTGCATATATTTTAGAATATTTGAAAAATACCATCCTCCAACTTCGCAACAAAATCGCGCGGAATTTTCGATGGCACCAACACACCAAAAATATTTCGCCACAGTGGAAGAATAAAAAATCGAAAAATGACGATTATGTAAAGTGTATCTTGCAAATCAGGTGAACAGCCGTGTGACGATGAACTTACCAATTCGAAACCGGTTACGGTGCTATTTACTTAAATAAATAGCAGTGTTAATAGTGGCTGGTTGCTGTCTTCTTCTTTGTAAGAATCAACCTACATTAATTGTACACAGCCAGGGTCTCACTATGTCAGTTTTAGACAAAATAGCATATCTAGTTCTCTCCTGATACTTTCAGCTCGGTGAATTCTGGTTCCTTGACGATCCTCACTCTTGAATAGACTTCGTTTTTCGAGCGCCTCACCGTGGTACCGGTGGTGCACTTGACGGGTAAATCGCAATCAAGTCAAACGCACCGTTTCTCCTGGGCATTGTCCTCCGCTAATCCGTTCCCTTGGCCAGATGTAGAACAGAGCGTCCCCTGTTAGCATCTCTGCCATTCACCTCCCTTTCACCGATTGTCTGCCGAGAGCTGCTGCCAAGTTACGTAACTGAACGCGTAAGAGTCACACTGGTTACGTCGTAGCACCTCCATTGTTTGCTGCTCGTTGACAGTATACGAATTCCGGCGAAATGCGGATGGACAACTGGTCTCTTTTGGTGTTAAAAACATCGCATCAAACGACATCTACAAAAATATACCCAGAAGCTAGGATGCCTGTATTACACAGAATGGTACGTTTCGCCTGTTGAGTGTTTGAAGAAGAGGAAGAAAATACAAGTGTCATTTCAGAATTCCTGCAAATTGCGCATGAGCGCCCGTTATGGTGGCGCGATCAAGCTGAAATTTGTGTCAGTTGTGAGTGAGACTTTAGGCGTGACGGTCGTGTATGTGTTTGCTGGTTCGTTTGGTTGTGTCGTGAGTAATTCAGATTTAAAATGAAAGCTGAAACCGAGACAGTTCGCATTGCACATAGTAAACAGCGATCCTACATCAAAACCGAATTCCTGCGTGGAAGGAACCCAATGGAAACTTACAACGCTTTGAGAGAGATGAGGGAGGGGGGTGGGGGGGGAGATAGCGTAGAGGATCGATCGTAGCACGGTATCACGATAGTCTGCTCGTTTCTGTGAAGGTCGGGTAATCACAGAGGACAATCCAAGAATTGGAGGGCCACCAACTGCAACAGACTACTCTTCTCAGTACAGCTTAAATTAGAAGGAACACATAGAAAATGTTGTGGGAAAGGCTAACCAAAGACTGCGTTTTATTCTCAGGACACTCCAAAGAAGGGCAGCACGTTTTGTATTATCGCGAAATATGAGAGAGAGTGTCACAGAAATGATACAGGATTTGGACTGGATATCATTAAAAGAAAGGCGTTTTTCGTTGCGACGGAATCTTCTCACGAAATTCCAATCACCAACTTTCTCCTTTGAATGCGAAAATATTTTGTTCACACCGACCTACACAGGGAGGAACGATCACTACGATAAAATAAGGGAAATCAGAGCTCGTACGGATACAGGTGTTCATTCTTTTCGCGCGCTATACGATATTGGAATAATAGAGAATTGTGAAGGTGGTTCGATGAACCCTCTGCCAGGCACTTAAATGTGATTTGCAGAGTATCCGTGTAGATGTAGATGTAGCTTATTGTTTATGCAATTGTGAGGGAGGATTGACGAAAAACGTGCGAGGAAATTACATATGGGAGCATGGTGTCTATCAATTCATTTTGCAAAATTATGAATGAAAAGTTAAAGATGAGAGAAAGATTACTGCTAGATTGGTTCCGCATGATCTGATTGAAGAGCGAAGAGCAGGTCGCAAAAGAATCGCAGACAAATTGCTTCAATGTTGTCCAGCAGAAGGATAACAGTTTGCGAAAATGATTGTTTCACTTGATGAAATCTAGATATGAGATTTTGAGCCAAAACTGAAATCTCACCCGTCACAATGCAAAAGTCACCACTGTCTACGTCCGCAAAAATTCCGCCGCCAACAATCGAAGGCGAAACTCAAATTTTCAAATGTGTGTGTATTCCTAAGGGACCAAACTGCTGACGTCATCGGACCCTAGACCAGGGGTCTCCAAACTACGGCCCGCGGGCTGAAACCGGCCCGCGTTAGCTGGCCGGACATCCTCGGTATCCGGCCCACCGAATATTTTAGGTGGTACCTATACTGCCAACAACTGAGTTTCGAGGGCTATCGCGACCAGTACACCGCGACATTGTCGGACACAATCACGCGACAGAACTATCAAATATATGCTCTGGCTCTGCTACTCGCTACAAGACTACATAACTGAACGTATTGTTGCGCCGCTTGAAATAACAATGCGTTGACATTCTCTACCTCTACGTCTTGCAGTAATAGTGTTTCTAACGATGATTTTGATATTTCGTTAACTTTGCACGACGCTTTCGTGAAGAATGTACTGTGACATGCTTTTTTGTCGGTGAAATTCGCCAGAATAAATTACGCCGGAATCAATTATGTAATTAAATAAAAATCGTGGTTCGTTTCAGTGCTAGCTATTCCCACAACTTTAGATTTTTGCGATTTCATCTTTCCTTTAGCCTTACATTACGGTGATCATGGAGTGCTAGGGTGCTTTAATCCGACTAGGTCGATCTTGGCCCTTATGACTTCGTGGAGGAGTCAATGTGGCCCGCGGACTAAAAAGTTTGGAGACCCCTGCCCTAGACTTACACACTGCTTGAACTAACTTATGCTAAGGAGAACACATACACCCATGCCCGAGGAGGGACTCGAACCTTCGGCGGGAGGGGCCGAGCAGTCCGTACATGGCGCCACAAACCGCGCGGCCACTCCGCTCGGCAAAGGCGAAACTGATGAAGATCTTTGCGTATGACGTGAATGGAGTCATACGAGGTCTGTTCAGAATACTCCGCAACATTGTTCACAAAACTTTTCTACGCTTGCCTTCTACTTATTGCGCATGGTCTCTTTCGAAATACTCTCCTCCGCAATTGATACACCGCTCCCAAAGCCGTTTCCACTTCAGCCTTGCTGGATCGCACGAAGCGTCGTTTGAAAATTTTCTTTTACCTCGTCTATCCTTGCAAACGGGGTTTGCATCTTTGGAAATAAAAAAAAAGTCCACGGGTGCCAGATCTGGAGAGAACCGACTATGAAGCATCACAATGATATCTTTTTTGTGCAATAGCCACGCTCCAACGGGGATGAATCCGCTGGTGCGCTATCGTGATGCAAGAGCCTTCTACTGTCTCATCACATTTAAGGCGTTTCCTTCTCACTTTTTCTCGCAGACGTCGCAACACGTCCCGACAGTACCATCGATTAACAGTTTGTGCCTGTCGCACCGATTCATGATGAGCTACTCCTTCAAAGTTAAAGAAGACTATCAGCATGACTTTGACATTTGACCTGACCTGACGAGCTAGTTTTGGTCTTGGGGAACCTTTCCGTACCCATTGTGAAGATTGAACATTGGTCTCAACATCATAACCGTAGAGCCACGTCTCATCACAAGCTACCATTCTCTTAAGGAACATCTCCTTCTCATCTGCGCGATCCAAAAGCTCTTCACAGGTTGCGAGGCGAAGTTCTTTCTGGTCTTGACTCATTAACTTGGCGGCAACACGATGCTTTCCAAGATACTGTGTCAGGCTTCCATGACATGATCCAACTGAAATGTTACGTTCTTCTGCAATCTCTCCGACAGGCAGTCTTCGATCGGCACTCACAATTTCGTTGGACGATCCTGACACGAGTGTCGTCGGTAGACGAACAACCGTCATTTTTAACTTCCGTCCGGCCATTTTTAAACCATGTAAAGCATTCACAAAACCGAGTTGGCTTAATCACTTATCACCGGGGGCTTGCTGCATCGTTTGATGTGTCTCTGAAAAGGTTTTGTTGAGTTTCAGGCAAAATTTAATGGAGAGACGTTGCCTCTCTAACTCTGCCATCTCGAAATTCGCAAACTGTGCGACAGAACGTTCTACGCAATACAGCACTGAACAATAACTAACAGACATACAACAATGAAACTTCCGGCTGTTGACATTAAACACAGGCGTGTGCATTTCGCTCCAACCTACCATTAGGGCGAAGTTACAAACGTTCCGGAATTTTTTGAACAGACCTCGTAGCTACAAACAGAGGGCCCCATGGGACGCCTGTAATAGCCGTATATCACGAGCTGTTCCTGCAAAAGTTTTGTGCCCGAAAATTCGTCAAAGAAGCCCTGACATGCCTGCAGATGCTGCCCTCATTTTGGACGATAATGCAAGACCGCATACTGCCCAGCCAGTGAGAGAAACACTCGACAAACAGAGCGCAACAGAGCAAACTGAATGAACAACACCGTGGAAAATGCTTCGATACAACTGATGAACCTTCCAGCCAGGTGACCGAGCAATCAGACAGCTGAACAGTGAAGTTTCCGTGTCCGGAGTACAGAAGTTGAGGAAACGTTGGGAAGCTGTCATAACCAAGAACGGAGATTGTACTGAATGCTTGTAAAGGTACCTTGTAAAATAAATTATTTGCTTCAGTCCTGTCTTACAGTGTGCAGAATTTTTTAAATGATCCTCGTAGAATACTAAAAACAGTACTGCAACTAGTCAGAGTCGAATGAGCGATCTGCTCATCTGTACCGTTTTTTAGTCTTTAAGACCGTCTTCAAACGGTTACATACATTTCTCACGCAGAACACGCATATTGACGAACCAAAACATTATGGCCACCTGCTTCATAACATGGTGTTCCACTTCCGGAGACCAGTATGGCAGCGATTCTGCGTGACATGGCTTTCGCAAGTTCTTGGTACTTTTCTGCAAGAATACACACGAGTCACACAATTACCATAAATTTCGAGTCGGTGGTCTGTGGTCTCGGAACTGGCGCCCACTAACGTGCTGATGTGTTCCACCGGCTTCAGATCAGGATAATTTTTTGTCTAAGATTACAACTTTTCACAGTTATGCCTCTCAAGCCACCTACGTGCGGTGCTGCCCTTGTGATGTTGACGGTTATTTGTTGTTGTTGTGGTCTTCAGTCCTGAGACTGGTTTGATGCAGCTCTCCATGCTACTCTATCCTGTGCAAGCTGCTTCATCTCCCAGTACCTACTGCAACCTACATCCTTCTGAATCTGCTTGGTGTATTCATCTCTTGGCCTCCCTCTACGATTTTTACCCTCCACGCTGCCCTCCAATACTCAAAACATGTCTTACCAACCGATCCCTTCTTCTGGTCAAGTTGTGCCACAAACTTCTCTTCTCCCCAATCCTATTCAGCACCTCCTCATTAGTTATGTGATCTACCCATCTAATCTTCAGCATACTTCTGTAGCACCACATTTCGAAAGCTTCTATTCTCTTCTTGTCTAAACTATTTATCGTCCATGTTTCACTTCCATACATGGCTACACTCCATACAAATACTTTCAGAAACGACTTCCTGACACTTAAATCTATACTTGATGTTAACAAATTTCTCTTCTTCAGAAACGCTTTCCTTCCCCGTTGCCAGTCTACACTTTATATCATTTTATTGTCGGTTACCGTTCTGGAAGATACCACAGCCGTCAGTTAAGACATCAAGCACAAAGGGATGCAGGTGGTCCGCAATAATATTCACGTACTAAACAACTGTGATGGTGCCTTCAATTACTACCACAGGTGTCATGTAAGCCCAGGTGAACCTCTCGCCTAGCGTAAGACTGGCCCATCAGCGCGCTTCCGATGCGCGGTGCCTGTTTCCAGGAGGCATTCGCCTGGATTACCACCATGGATCTGGTGTAACAAGAAGCTCGATACATCCGGCGAGGCGAGACATTTTCATTGATCCAAGGTCCAGTCTCTATGATCCCGTACCCGTTGTAAATGAAGATGTCGTTGGGTCAGTGTGAAAGCACTTCAGCTGTCGGCGCACGGAGCGAGTTAGCTAACGTTGGCATGGCGCTCTACGAGTTTTGTGTCGTCACTTCCTGCTATTTCACGCTCAGAGGCCGTTTCGTCACGTGAAACGCAAAATACGTTATGCGATATTTAGGTAACGTGTCACGTAAACTGATACCAATAGGAAGCAAAAATACGTCACAATTAGCAAGCAAGACGCTATTTGTCGTGTTCAGTACAAGCCCATATTCGGTAGATTTACGTTATACGTTACACCTCATGAATATATGCTGTTCCTAAGCACCAGCACATTGAATGTCTTGAGGACAAATTGTTGTAGGTGCGATTTGTTGTATCAAATTAAGTGTAAAAGTGATATTGGTGTTTACAGAAAGTTCGTATTTCGCTGTTTTCGCATCGTAACTCGCGTCTTATAAGGCTATTTCCATATGTGTCACTAAAATAAAGGAAATTAGTAATTTAGGAAGCAAAATTACGTCAGATGGTCGAAGCAAGAACAGTACAAAGGCGGGGAAAGCGTTTAAAGTACGGCGCTACTGGTGAATCTTACGAACCAGCTGAGAGCCGGCCGAAGTGGCCGCGCGGTTCTAGGCGCTGCATTCTGGAACCGCAAGACCGCTACGGTCGCAGGTTCGAATCCTGCCTCGGGCATGGATGTTTGTGATGTCCTTAGGTTAGTTAGGTTTAACTAGTTCTAAGTTCTAGGGGACTAATGACCTCAGCAGTTGAGTCCCATAGTGCTCAGAGCCATTTGAACCAGCTGAGAACATAAAGTTCAAAATGATTCGATATTTCAAGGACATGCTAAATAATAAATCTAGGAAAAACTGTTACTGATGGAAGGAGTACCTACGTTGTTCAGGGTAGACAAGCAAGTATGACGGATCTAAGTCGTAGAAAAGATTTGAAAATTAGGAGGAGCTGGAAGAAATGGTTTTTATAAGCTGGAATCGTTAATGGCTGTAAAGTAATCTCCGTCATTAGAAAAAAATTAAGGACCTCATTACTTAATCGGAATGCAGATAAAACTTCAGATTTCTGCAAGTAGCGCAAGAAACGTAACTGCTCGATTAGTGCAGCTGTGGCGGGTGAAAGGTACCGAATGAGTTATCTGTAATCTAAAATAAATAGTGCCAAGCTCGGTGACAGTATGTTCCTGGATAGTTACTTATTTATGTTGTTCCAACCAGTAGACTTGTCGCCTTCGGGTTGTACAATACGGGAAAGTGGCATATAATGAAAGCTTAATTAATAACCGGTATCGCTACTCGCATAAAATGACCCAAAACGTCGATCTAAAACTGATACTAAATCCGCAGTAATAGCAGCAAGTGAACGTACGTGTTTCGCAGGTAACAAGTCCCGAGGAGAATGTCAGGGGCTATATCTTGGCTGTGGCGCTGCAGCTCGTAATAAAATTCGTGAAATGGCGAAACGCAACGCTACATATTAACAGGCGACTGTCGCTGATGTCGGTGTAACGCGTATTTCAGACATTTTCTGACCAGGATGAAAGTCAGAGGCCATCTGCGTATGACCCGCACAGCCGCCCGAGGTAACGACTGACTCTGTGCTGGGATAAGGCCCGGAATGGTTACGGAAAAAAAAAACGGCAGCTCATTCCTTTCTACATTCGGCCGAGGGATAATCTGTTCCTACAAGCACTCTTGCAGTATTTTGACTGAAAAAGGATGAAAGGTTACAGTTCTTTAGGTTTGTCCACATTTCAGTCATTATAGTAGAAGCGTTAGCTCAACTGGAGCAGGAAATCGACTTTGACCTTTATGGGAGAACGACTCCACTACTTACTGGAAATGATTTAGAGGAACAATGGAAATGTTAAATCAGAATGGCTGGCTGAGGCATGACTAACACTTGTCCAGAATACGAGGATGGTGTACTAAGGAAATTACTATCTCATACGATCTTGTGATTCCAAGTACGGTGGTGGTAAGTGACATAGATGACATAGTTGCAAGGTTCAGAAGTTCGCAGTGTAAGTAGGCTGTTTTATGTAAATAGGCTGTTAAGGTTTTTATGTTGGTAACGCCACGTAGCGCTCTGTATAAAAATCACTGACTGTGCTGTGTGTGGTGTGTGGCTGGTTGGACTAATCGTTGGAATATTCGCGTGTATAGTGTTGGGCAGTTGGATGTGAACAGCGCGTAGCGTTGTGCAGTTGGAGGTGAGCCGCCAGCAGTGGTAGATGTGGGGAGTTTTGAGAGGTTACTATGAGCGGACGATCTGCACGTGTGTCCGTCAGAAAAAGGAAATTTGTAAAACTGGATGTCACGAACTATGTAATGACTTTTGAACACTATTAAGGTAAATTAATTGTTTGTTCTCAATCAAAATCTTTCATTTGCTAACTATATGCCTATCAGTATTTAGTGCCTTCAGTAGTTAGAAATTTTTATTTAGCTCTCTGTATTGCAGTAGTTAGAGTAACGCACATTTTTGTGAGGTAACTGATTCATGAAACGTATAGGTTATTGTTAGTCAGGGCTATTCTTTGGTAGGGATAATAGAAAGTCAGATTGCGTTGCGCCAAAATATTTTGTGTCAGTTCAGCAATGATCAGAATAAGTAAAGATAAAACTGTCGAGTACGTTGAGTTTACTCCGCTGTTTCTGTATCAAATAACGTAGAAGTTTACCAACACAGTCATTCTTAATTATCAAATGGGAAGTTTCATTAGTTGCAAAGATAAATACAGGATTTTTTCTTTAGTGTTCATTTCATTGCTCCATCATGGGAAGCAGTGTGTCATCTGTTAGATAATCTACGAAGATTTTGAAAAATTACGCGAATATGTACAATATATAATGAATTGATGGAGGAGTTAAAATGTGTAAAGTGCTTTGTTATAAATGGGGATGTTCACTATAAAATAGGTGTGCCGTGCTTGTGAATGAGCAAAGCTCCTAGTGAAAGGAGGTGAGTGGATGTAAGGTTACGTGGAAGTGATATTACACTGGGGTCATGAACTTGATGTGAACTGTGTGGGAAGATTGGAAGGGAAATTGCTGTGGGTACTATGGGGTTTCGATATTACGGAGCGGAAGATGGGAGGGGTAGGTGGAGGGTGTGGTCACAGATACTTGATTTATGGAGGCTACTGGAAAAGACATGACTACAACAGGTAAGAGGATAGCTTTCTGCACGCATTTTTGGATCAGAAAGCAGAAGTTGGTTATAGTTACCTGGGAACATGACGTGAAGTGTGGGGCAGTGTAAGAGTGACGTGTTGGCGGAGGGATCGTAGCGTTGCGGGTTCAGTGATGAGTGCGGACACGTTACGGTTCACTGGATTCATTGTATTTCTCATGGAATTTGAGGAGGATTAAGAACTTGAAGGCTGGTGAAGTATGGGTGCAGTGGTGCTAGGGCTGTGGGGAACGTGAAGTAGAGAGTTTGATTCTCAAGAAAATGTAGAGAGACTTATATTTTGGAAGGTACGTAACCCCAGGCAACGTTGGCAAAAGTGACGGTGACTCAGACAAGGGTTTTGATGTTAGAAATGTTAATTGAACTGTTCAATATGTTCGGTCTGCTAATAATATTACTAGTTTTAGCCTATTGCTCGTTTTTCGTTAGTGTGTAAGTGAAGTTTCCAGTTTAGTTCCAGGATAATTCTGTGTCGTTGGCAAAGAACGTAAGTAGCTACAAATCCGTTTTAAAAGGCTCATGAAGTGTTTGTCTCAGACACAGTGATTTACTTAGATTATGTGCGCTGTTTGTATGTCGTCTTTAAAAAGCATAAGGACCAAAGCAAGGGAGAGCATCACTGTTTCAATTTACATCTAATCAAATGCAGCCACATTCTCATGTTTCTGCTATCCTGACAACATCTAAAGTGATGCTAAACATTCAAATATTCTTGGAAATTTGTGGTAAGTTCTTACGGGACCAAACTGGGTTAGGTCATCGGTCCCTAAGTTTACACACTACTTAATCTGACTTACTCTAAGGACAACGCACACACCCATGCACGAGGGAGGACTCGAACCTCCGACAGGGGAAGCCGCTCAAACCGTGACAAGACGCCTGAGACCGCGTGGCTACCCCGCGCCGCCAAATATTCTTGTCCAGTGCAGGAGCGGAGGACATGCTGCTGATGAATACGTTAATGCAATTGGAAAAGTTAGCCGTCTGAAGATGGACATGTTAGCCTGAAACCAGTCTGTGTGCAACATCGAAAACTGTATAATGCACTTTTTTGTATATATATATATGCATATAATGTAACCCACCACTCACACACATAGAAGCTTATGATGAAACTTCTAAGTGTATTAGTGGTGCGTTAAATTATGTGCATATATATACACAAAAAAGCGTTATACAGTTTTCGATGTTGCAAGATGATAAGCAACCTACACTGGAACGTAATGGCGCGGATTCTTCATTGACATCACCACCCCAAGGAAGGTGGGGAAACAAACCACGAAATGTAATGCAAAATGTTAACTTACCCGTCTGAGGATGAACCTAACTGGTAACGGCGCTGTTTAAATAAATAAATAGTATTGTAAAAAGTGGCTGGTTGCTGTAATCTTCTGAGTAAGAGTCAACCTATATTTTGTAGACAGCCACGGACTCATTATGTCAGTTTTTGACAAAATAGCAAATTGTATGGTCGTTGTTATTGTTTAACTAGAAACTGAGACGTGAATAGGAGACTGGTTTGTCCTATTATTATTGCCTGAGTTTTGACAGGGTAGGTTATTAGATGACAGAGGTTACAGAATGACATGAAATTGCTAAGCAAGAGTTTAGCTAATCTTTGGGAGGGCTGAAAGGTGAGAAACGATAGAAATGTTATCGATGAACTGGAGCAGCTGAACTGTGTTAGCTCGTAATGTCAACTGTGCGAGGCTTGTGTAAACAATGCATACGAGTATAGGGCGGGACGGGTCCTAGAGGCATTCATGCAGATGAATGGAGGACTAGAATTTGGTATGGTTGACGCTAACAAATGAAGGGCGTTGAAACAGAAGAGAGACGATCAAGCAGATACAGTTGACTGGAAGAGTCTAATTTTGTCGAATGGAATGGCAAACGCGGCTGTTGGCTACTTAAAGATTCAAGGGTACAACGACATCGGAGTGGCGTTTGCTCACTTGATGGGATAGAAGGTGGATGAGGTTTAAACGCTGGTCACGACCACAATAGATTAGATTAGATTAGATTAGATTAGATTAATACTAGTTCCATGGATCATGAATACGATATTTCGTAATGATGTGGAACGAGTCGAATTTTCTAATACATGACATAATTAGGTTAATTTAACAACATACTTAAGTTAATATAACAACTTTATTTTTTTGTGTTTTTTGTTTTTCTTTATTTTTTATTTTTATTTTTTTTATTTTTTAAATATTCTTTTTTCTTTTTTTCTTAATTTATATCTAAAAATTCCTCTATGGAGTAGAAGGAGTTGTCATTCAGAAATTCTTTTAATTTCTTCTTAAATACTTGTTGGTTATCTGTCAGACTTTTGATACTATTTGGTAAGTGACCAAAGACTTTAGTGCCAGTATAATTCACCCCTTTCTGTGCCAAAGTTAGATTTAATCTTGAATAGTGAAGATCATCCTTTCTCCTAGTATTGTAGTTATGCACACTGCTATTACTTTTGAATTGGGTTTGGTTGTTAATAACAAATTTCATAAGAGAGTATATATACTGAGAAGCTACTGTGAATATCCCTAGATCCTTAAATAAATGTCTGCAGGATGATCTTGGGTGGACTCCAGCTATTATTCTGATTACACGCTTTTGTGCAATAAATACTTTATTCCTCAGTGATGAATTCCCCCAAAATATGATGCCATACCATTCCCTGTACGGAACTGTATGTACTGTGTCTTATCAAAATTCAGTGAGAGTCCGTTTACAAGGAACCACTTAGTAATTTTCTCAAAGACAGTATTGACAATTTCATCAGTTAATTCTTGTTTGTCAGGTGTGATTACTATACTTGTATCATCAGCAAAGAGAACTAACTTTGCCTCTTCATGAACATAGAATGGCAAGTCATTAATATATAATAAGAACAACAAAGGACCCAAGACTGACCCTTGTGGAACCCCATTCTTGATAGTTCCCCAGTTTGAGGAATGTGCTGATCTTTGCATGTTACGAGAACTACTTATTTCAACTTTCTGCACTCTTCCAGTTAGGTATGAATTAAACCATTTGTGCACTGTCCCACTCATGCCACAATACTTGAGCTAGCAGAATTTCATGATTTACACAATCAAAAGCCTTTGAGAGATCACAAAAAATATTTGGAACAGAAGACACAAGCCTTGGTTTGGTATGGACGAGGTGATGTTTAAGACGTTTATAGACTCGGTTGGTGAGGGCGTGTTCGAGAACATTACAGAAAGAGGCAGAAACACTGGTGCATCAGTCGGAAGAGACTTCACAAGGTCAACTGAATTTCCTGGAAGACTCCGAGAAATCTCAGGGGATTCTGGAAGAATGGAGGAATTCTAAGACTGTTCTGCCATTTGGTTACAAATTACGTTGAGACTGTATTGTGGAGTCGCGTTAGGAAAGGTGAAGCGTGCACTTCTAACCTCTCGTATACAGAGTGTAACAAAAATGTACGGCCCAAATTGCAGGGCGCATTCCTTACACACAGACTAACGAATCATGTTACATGAACATGGGTCGCCGGCCGGGGTGGCCTAGCGGTTCTAGGCGCTACAGTCTGGAACCGTACGACCGCTACGGTCGCACTTTCGAACCCTGCCTCGGGCATGGATGTGTGTGATGTCCTTAGGTTTAGCTAGGTTTAAGTAGTTCTAAGGGGTCAGGAAACGCTTTGCTTCCATGTTACAACTCATCTTTTCCGACTCATTAATCACGGGAGACACACAAGAACAGTACGCAACAGCTTACCATATGCAGCTCTTTCTCACAGGAGATGTTCAGTATGCCCCCCCTCATCAACTAGCCGTATTAGTGAATCTCTGATGCGCACCATGTATCCCTCGAGTACTGCCTAGGCTTTCGCACGCTTCCATAATGCAGGCACGCAGACTCTCAACATCTTGTACTGGAGTTCCATACACAAGAGTTTCAAATGCCCCGCAAATAAAAGTCCAGTGGGTTTAGATCCGGAGATCGTGGAGGCAGGCAGTTGGTTTATCTCTACCTAACCATCTGTCAGCGAATTTGTTATTTAGAAGCCGACGGACATTCGCACTAAAATGCAGAGGTGTTCCATCGAGCATATTTTTTCACTCAGCTAAAGGCAGTCACCAACAATGCCGGCGCAAACGTTGACAGAAAATCTTTGTTGATGACTTGCGTGACGATTGAAATTTACCCATACATCCAGATCGTGATAATTTACAATTTGATCTCACTGAAACCACGCCTCACATGTGAACAGCACCATTGCACTAAAATTAGGGTTGAGACCTTGTAGAGTAAACCATTGGCACAAGAGTGCCCGAGTAGAATAATCATCTGCTGATAACGCCTGCACACGCTGTAAGTGGTGTGTATACGGCTGGTCCTCGTGTAAGACCGGCCAGACAGTCGTGTGGTCAACATTCAATGTCGCAGCTGTACGTCTTGTACTGACGCTAGGGTCATCATCAACTGCCGCGGTGTCCTCGACGTTCTAGGCCTCTCCCGATCGCGAGGACCACGCTTCAATGCCCCATGTTCCCTAAGACGACGATGAATGTTTTCCTGTCGGGGCACCTTCGTCATGGAAATCTCTCCCGGTACAAATACTGAAAGCGAGAGCCATTGCCGTCAGCTAATCCGTACATCAAATGAGTATCTGCGATCTCTGCTTTTGTGCACACTCCCACTGCACGAGCCAAGTCTGTGATTACCATACGTCACCATGAGTGCATATTCCCTATGATTCTAACGTTCTGTTCTTGTTTGTTTCCCATAGTTAATGAGTTGGAGAAAACGAGTTGTAACATGGAAACAAAGCGTATCCATACCCATTTTCATAAAACATTATTTCTGCGTCTACTTGTGAGGAATGTGTCCTGCAATTTGTGCCGTACATTTTTGTCACACTCTGTATAACTGACCAATGAAGTTTTTCTTTGGAATCCATCACGAACGGTAGTTAAGCGTTTCGTAGCCCCGACATCAGGCGAAAAAAGAAACGGTATTCGAATGCAGTCCTGAAGAGACATAGATCAATAGTTACGCAACGAAAACTTATTTTAAGCAAGGAATATAAAACTTCTCAAACATATGTATTCTACTGATTCCGTCAATTGGACACATATTTCAATTCAACAGTGCAGCAACATTTGCTCTACAAGAAACTGGCAATTTTGATCACGAAAGCGTTTGAAAATTAGCTTACTTTGCATTCTTCTGTCCACTGATGTCATACGGGATTATTTTTGGGACAATGCGACACATAAATACAAAGTACTCATTGCACAGAAACGTGCTGTAAGGGTAACATCTCACAGCACATTTACTTTGTTACGTAGATTGTTGTGACGAAGGAGACATAATTTTACAACAATAGGAGCAGTCATAAAAGCAGGATGTACTAGGAACAACAGTAGCCACCGCCGTGTAGAAATTAACCCTATCTTGGACAGAAGCAAGCAGAATATGCAGCCATAAAAATATCCGACAATCTCCCTTGTGAATTAAAGGTGTTGGCAGATAACGAAAGTTTTAAAGGCAAATTGAAATCATTTCTGTTTGATAACTCCTTCTATTCTTTAGATGAATTTCTTACGGGAGAGTAGAGAGTATGGATGCGGTTGGATTTCATTTATCAAATTTAGTTGCAGACTAAGATGTAAAGAAAGTCACGTAAATGGACAGGCTGTAGCCTGGTTTTATGTAGAACATGTATCTGACTTACAAACATGCTGATGCGTTTCATATTATAAAGAGTTGTCGCGAATGTGATCGATAGAACATGCAAAAATCTAACCAAAAAATTAAATAAGTAAATAAACTAAATAATAAATGTGAAACAGAAAGTAATCTGAAACTTTCTGGCAGATTAAAACTGTGGGACAGACGAAGACTCGAACTTGGGACCTTTGCTTTTCATGGGCAAGCGCTCTACCAACATTTTTTTTTTCGGTATTATTCGTTGCGTTTGGTCTGGGCGGACGTCAGAAGACATCCGTTCAAGTTGATCGTTGATACCTTTACTCAGTTTTTTTTTATTACAGAGAGCGAGCAGCCCTCTGACCGAACACGCTGAGCTACCGTGCCGGCATTTCATTCCAGGAAGTAATCTGTGTTACTGAACGTTTGGCATTGCAGGCTACCTGCCTAAGGGCTTCCAGGGACAACAAAAATGTGATTTTCAGTATTCCATATAATTACTGAGTGACTTTAAAAATAGGCACGATGCGAGTAGTTCTCGCTCACTGAGGGTTCCGTAAAAACTTAATTATGTGTACAGACAGCCGGCCGAAGTGGCCGTGCGGTTAAAGGCGCTGCAGTCTGGAACCGCAAGACCGCTACGGTCGCAGGTTCGAATCCTGCCTCGGGCATGGATGTTTGTGATGTCCTTAGGTTAGTTAGGTTTAACTAGTTCTAAGTTCTAGGGGACTAATGACCTCAGCAGTTGAGTCCCATAGTGCTCAGAGCCATTTGATTTTGTGTACAGACAGTTCAGCCATTTCGGGAGTTGAGAAAATCTCGAGCATTTTTGCCTGGTATCGACAATGATACTGGCAAAATATCGGCCCCTCAGGATTCCAAGATTTATGGGAATGTTTTAATTTCATTAATATAAATGTGACGTTAAAGTGATGCAGGAGGCGGACAACCACTATCATTGTAATCAGCAGTGCTACATTCAGGTTCACAGGGTCGCACTGGTAAACGTCAAACATCGGGAAAGGAAAGGCTTGGTTGCTCATATGACGCGTTTCGGAATTTATCCATCATCAGATGATATCCAGGAGCGATCGCTGCATGTAGATATGGCGTTTCAAGTTGTATGGAAAACAGACTAGGTCAACCGGAAGTACCGTATAGGTTTTTATGAGTGAGTTTGGAAGTATTAAAATATGTGACATAAATGGCCCAGCTTTTGATTACATTAACTTAAAGCTTCAATGTTTTACACCACCAGGGTACCTTAGCCCTCAGTATGTGCCACAAATTTCAGGTTGATACGTCTTCCCGGTAATGGTAAGACAGAGATTTAGGAACCAGTTTTTAAACTGTATAGACATTTCCAGGGGCAGATGTGGACTCTGACCACAATCTATTGGTAAAGTAGAGTAAAGCTGAAGAAACTGCAAAAAGGTGGGAATTTAAGGAGATGGGCCCTGGATAAACTGACTAAACCAGAGGTTGTACAGAGTTTCATGGAGAGCATAAGGGAACAATTGACAGGAATGAGGGAAAGAAATACAGTAGAAGAAGAATGGGTAGCTTTGAGGGATGAAGTAGTGAAGGCAGCAAAGGATCAAGTAGGTAAAAAGACGAGGGCTAGTAGAAATCCTTGGATAACAGAAGAAATATTAAATTTAACTGATGAAAGGAGAAAATATAAAAATGCAGCAAATAAAGCAGGCAAAAAGGAATACAAACGTCTCAAAAATGAGATCGACAGGAAGTGCAAAATGGCTAAGCAGGGATGGCTAGAGGACAAATGTAAGGATGTAGAGGTTTATCTCACTAGGGGTAAGATAGATACTGCCTACAGGAAAATTAAAGAGACCTTTGGAGAAAAGAGAACCACTTGTATGAACATCAAGAGCTCAGATGGAAACCCAGTTCTAAGCAAAGAAGGGAAAGCAGAAAGGTGGAAGGAGTATATAGAGGGTCTATACAAGGGCGATGTACTTGAGGACAATATTGTGGAAATGGAAGAGGATGTAGATGAAGATGAAATGTGAGGTAGATGAAATGGGAGATACGATACTGCGTGAAGAGTTTGACAGAGCACTGAAAGACCTGAGTCGAAACAAGATCCCCGGAGTATACAACATTCCATTAGAACTACTAACAACGAAGTCACCCTGTAAGGGTTCCATTTTAACCGAGTGAGTTACGGAACCCTGAATCGAGCGAGACAGTGCAGTGGTTAACACACTGGACTCACACTCAGGAGGACGACTGTTCAAACCCGCGCCCGGCCATCCTGATTTAGGTTTTCCGTAATTTCCCTAAATCGCTTCGGGCAAATGCCGGGATGGTTCCTTTCAATGGGCACGGCCTATTTCCTTCCCCATCCTCCGTCAATCCGATGTGGCCGATGGCTTCGTTATTTGGTCCCCTCCCCCAAATCAACCAACGGAGCCCTAAAAATTTAAAATCCCTTTTGGTGTATTCGTTAAGAGGTGTGATCTTACGTTAAAAGTTTAACACAGTAAGACGGATATTATAATTAGAAACTGCATAACTGTCTCGAGGCAGTGTGACTAAGAATGTGCAAATTACTCTCACTACATTCACTCAGTAGTTTAGAACGAGAGCACAAACTATAAACGTAATTTCAAACTTTTCCTAAACTTTTTCATTAGTCTGTGGGTGAATAATCCAAAAATAATCTCCTTCTTGTTTATCTTGTGCTTTTGTCTTAATCTGCGTAGGGTCGGCGTGGTTTATGAACGGATTTCGTTTGGTTAGTTTAAGGGGTCGCCGGATGTAGCTCCTATTGTCATCCCCCTACCACCTGGGACAGAATGTCGGTACCCCAACTGTTTGCGTGTAATGTTATTCAAGTGAAAGTGTGGAAAGTTTTTCGAAATGTTTGCGAATCGTGTAACTGAGGTGCTACTTGTGTACAAGCGCGGTATTTACCTTGTCAGATGTGGAAAACCGCCTAAAAATCACAACCAGACTGGCTGACGCACCAACTCGTGTCATTAATCTGCCGGGCGGATGTCGATCCAGGGCCGGCGCTCCCCTCCCCCGTACCGGAAGCGGCGCATTAACACGCGCGGCTACCTGGGTGGATAATAATAATAGTAAATGCCAATATAATTAGGGTTTGTGTCTTCAACCATAAAGCTTTCCATGCTTGACTTCAAATAATTGAAAATATCAACTCATTTGTGAAGTAATCAAACATTTGAATCTGTTTAATACACGGGCTTCAGATTCTTCGAAGAATTTCTGACCAAGAGAAGTCTGCTGGTATCAAACATAGGCCACAATTTGAGAAAGAAATTTCTGCATTGTATGGTAATAAAACATGGGCCATGGGAAAACGGGAAGAGAATCGAGGCGTTTCAGATGTGGTGTTACAGAAGAATCAGAAACGCCAACTTCGCTAGTTATGAAATCGGGGTTAATAACACATGAACACAAGGAATTGTGCTTGTGGATATAACAGTGATATGCAGTGGAGAGTAGAGCACGAGGAAAAATGCATTATTTTATTGCCCTATTACTTTAAAAGATAGTAATGGTTCGTGGTACGTATCAAGTTAATGGTCTCTCATATGTGGCGCTTGTCGAAAATGAATTAATGTTGTGTCTGTAACGACCTACACGTGGACAGGACATTAAACCATAGCAAAAGGGAGAGAGAGAGCAAATGATTGGCTGCTAACGGTGTGAGGGCTCGTTATTCGTCACGGCAGCGAAAGTACGAGTGCAACAAAAAAGCCACATCCGCGATGGCGTTTCGTCTGATTGTTCTTTCTTTACGAAGTTAACCGAGCCGATGCCCACGTGCGAAGGTCATGGTGACGTTCATAGCTGCACGACCGGTTCCCCTACAACCACAACCGCCCACCTTACCAATATACTGCTTAAACAGGTCTCCATCCGTGCGTTTCAGTTCCATCAACACGATAGTGTGACGTAAATTAGTGAGCATCTGACGTTTTTCACCGTCAGACATCTTGCCACAATCGCTACAGGCAACCGTCAGAAGACCACGATCTCCGCAGCGATAGAAAATCAATGTAGAGTCTTTACCTTTTACAAAAATAATAGCAAAAAATCTGAAACTGACGTATGGCAAAGTGTCCCTCCTATGTCTCTCTTACAACTATTGGGTTGGTGCATGAGGTCGTAGCGTTTGTCCATCAGTTAACACAACAGATACACAGAACAGAGGCTTTAGTTGTAAGTAACATATCGTGATTCACTATCCACAACGGTCTGCCAATGCTGGGGTAACATTTCGATTCCGCGACTCAAGAAAACATGTAGATGTGAAGCGAACAACTCGTCGAGCCGTATGTTCGGAAAGCATTTTCATCCGGAAAGGAAGTTCCTTGAAGGTTATTCGATAGAGGACGGAAAAGGTAAAATCTGAGGGCACAAAATTACGAGAATAAGGTGGGAGCGGAATGGCTTCCCAACCCAACTCTTGTATCGTTTTTTTGTCAGTCAGGCAGAATGCGGGCGATCGTTAATCGTGGAATAGCATCGCTTCACGCAGTCTTCCTGGTCGCTGTTCTTGGACTGCGTCTTTAAAACGTCGCAGTTGGTGACAAGAAATGTCAGCAGTGATAGCTATACGTCGGGAAAGCAATGTACCACACAGACGCAGATGCATATCATTATCATTTGTGGATGCACCTAGGCCTATGTACTGGGAGTTGCTGCTTTGCTTGGTGTCAACCATTCCTTTCTTTTCCTCATGTTAACATGAAGACACCATTTCTCGTCACCAGTAATGATACAGGATAAGAGAGGACGGTGTTGTTTAGGAGTAAAAAAAAAAAAAAAAGTTCAAATGTGTGTGAAATCTTATGGGACTTAACTGCTAAGGTCATCAGTCCCCAAGCTTACACACTACTTAACCTAAATTTATCTTACGGACAAACACACACACCCCCATGGCAGAGGGAGGACTCGAACCTCCGCCGGGACCAGCCGCACAGTCCATTACTGGAGCGCCTTAGACCGCTCGGCGTTCAGGAGTCAATTGATGACGAGCAAACAGAGATACACATATAGCTACCATCTGATTTTTGTGATTTTGTCTTAGAGCATGCGGTACCTTTACACCCGACTTTTGAATCTTCCACACTGCAAGCAAATGTCGCACGATTGTAGAATGATTGCAGTTCATCATATTTGCCAGCTCTCGAGTACATGATGTGGATCATTGCGAATTAATGCGTTTAAACGGTCTTCATCAAACCCCGAAGGTATTTCTGAAAGTGGTGAGCCACTAATGTAAAAAGATTTTCCTTAAAACGAGAAAACCATCTTTTTGCCGTGCTTTGCCCAATTGCGTTATCCTCTTACAAGGCGCAAATGTTTGTGGCTGCCTCCGCTGCTATTACCCCTCTGTTGAACTCAGACAGAAGAATACGTCGGAAATGTTCCTATTTCTCCACTTGGAACTCCATTTCTTAGCGTCCACAGCTGCAATCACTATTTCCTAATGACAAAATGACAGCATGTAAAATCAAGTAACAACACTGGACTACAAATAAAAATGACAATCGATAAACGAACGCATAGCAAACCGAATACCATAAAGCAAAACAAACACGCTACGAACTTATCCACCAACCTAATAATTTCATCGCAGACAATTGTTGTTGCTGTTGTTGTTGTGGTCTTCAGTCCTGAGACTGGTTTCATGCAGCTCTCCATGCTACCCGATCCTGTGCAAGCTTCTTCATCTCCCAGTACTTACTGCAACCCACATCCTTCTGAATCTGCTCAGTGTAGTCATCTATTGGTCTCCCTCTACTATTTTTACCCTCCACACTGCCCTCCAATGCTAAATTTGTGATCCCTTGATGCCTCAGAACATGTCCTACTAACCGGTCCCTTCTTTTTGTCAAGTTGTGTCACATACTCCTCTTCTCCCCAATTCTATTCAATACTTCATCATTAGTTATGTGATCTGCCCATCTAATCTTCAGCATTCTTCTGTAGCACCACATTTCGAAAGCTTCTATTCTCTTTTTGTCCAAACTATTTATCGTCCATGTTTCACTTCCATACATGGCTACAGTCCATACAAATACTTTCAGAAACGAATTCCTGACACTTAAATCTATACTTGATGTTAACAAATGTCTCTTCTTCAGAAACGCTTTCCTTGCCATTGCCAGTCTACATTTTATATCTTCTCTACTTCGACCATCCTCAGTTATTTTGCTCCCCAAATAGCAAAACTCCTTTACTACTTTAACTGTCTCATATCCTAATCTAATTCCCTCAGCATCATCCGACTTAATTCGACTACATTCCATTATCCTCGTTTTGCTTTTGTTGATGTTCATCTTATATCCTCCTTTCAAGACACTATCCATTCCGTTCAACTGCTCTTCCAAGTCCTTTGCTGTCTCTGATAGAATTACAATGTCATCGGCGAACCTCAAAAGTTTTATTTCTTCTCCATGGATTTTAATACCTACTCCGCATTTTTCTTTTGTTTCCTTTACTGCTTGCTCAATATACAGATTGAATAACATCGGGGAGAGGCTACAACCCTGTCTCACTCCCTTCCCAACCACTGCCTCCCTTTCATGCCCCTCGACTGTTATAACTGCCATCTGGTTTCTGTACAAATTGTAAATAGCCTTTCGCTCCCTGTATTTTACCCCTGCCACCTTTAGAATTTGAAAGAGAGTATTCCAGTCAACATTGTCAAAAGCTTTCTCTAAGTCTACAAATCCTAGAAACGTAGGTTTGCCTTTTCTTAATCTTTCTTCTAAAATAAGTCGTAAGGTCAGTATTGCCTCACGTGTTCCAACATTTCTACGGAATCCAAACTGATCTTCCTCGAGGTCGGCTTCCACCAGTTTTTTCATTCGTCTGTAAAGAATTCGCGTTAGTATTTTGCAGCTGTGACTTATTAAACCGATAGTTCGGTAATTTTCACATCTGTCAACACCTGCTTTCTCTGGGATTGGAATTATTACATTATTCTTGAAGTCTGAGGGTATTTCGCCTGTCTCATACATCTTGCTCACCAGATGGTAGAGTTTCGTCATGACTGGCTCTCCCAAGGCCGTCAGTAGTTCTAATGGAATGTTGTCTACTCCCGGGGTCTTGTTTCGACTCAGGTCTTTCAGTGCTCTGTCAAAATCTTCACGCTGTATCATATCTCCCTTCTCATCTTCATCTACATCCTCTTCCATTTCCATAATATTGTCCTCAAGTACATCGCCCTTGTATAGACCCTCTATATACTCCTTCCACCTTTCTGCTTTCCCTTCTTTGCTTAGAACTGGGTTTCCATCTGAGCTCTTGATATTCATACAAGTGGTTCTATTTTCCCCGAAGGTCTCTTTCATTTTCCTGTAGGCGGTATCTATCTTACCCCTAGTGAGATAAGCCTCTACATCCTTACATTTGTCCTCTAGTCATCCCTGCTTAGCCATTTTGCACTTCCTGTCTATCTCATTTTTGAGACGTCTGTATTCCTTTTTGCCTGCTTCATTTACTGCATTTTTATATTTTCTCCTTTCGTCAATTAAATTCAATATTTCTTCTGTTACCCAAGGAGTTCTACTAGCCCTCGTCTTTTTATCTACTTGATCCTCTGCTGCCTTCACTACTTCATCCCTGAGAGCTACCCATTCTTCTTCTACTGTACTTCTGTCCCCCATTCCTGTCAATTGTTCCCTTATGCTCTCCCTGAAACTGTGTACAACCTCTGGTTCTTTCAGTTTATCCAGGTCCCATCTCCTTAAATTCCCACCTTTTTGCAGTTTCTTCAGTTTTAATCTACAGTTCATTACCAATAGATTGTGGTCAGAGTCCACATCTGCCCCTGGAAATGTCTTACAATTTAAAACGTGGTTTCTAAATCTCTGTCTTACCTTTATATAATCTATCTGATACCTTCTGGTATCTCCAGGATTCTTCCATGTATACAACCTTCTTTCATGATTCTTGAACCAAGTGTTAGCTATGATTAAGTTATGCTCTGTGCAAAACTCTACCAGGCGACTTCCTCTTTCATTTCTTAGCCCCAATCCATATTCACCTACTATGTTTCCTTCTCTCCCTTTTCCTGCTCTCGAATTGCAGTCACCCATGACTATTAAATTCGCAAATGCAAAACAAAGACGCTACGAACTTATGCACCAACCTAATAATTTCATCGCAGACAATAAGGCACGCGAAACTAAACGTTAGACAAATCTCCTACTGCAACGGCTCGCTGAGAACTCGCTGCGCAATGCGCAAAATACTTTTGCGAAACGGAAAACTGTGTTTAGGACAGCTATCCAACATACGTATATTACTTTTCTACGGCAACGTCCGTCCAGCTGAGTGAGCCAAGTCACAAACTTCGTCCTGTAGCTTTTCCTTGCGCTTTCTCATTTCCAAATTCCACACTCTTTATCCTCTGAGAGACAGCAGAAGAGAACGTTTGAAATTCGAAGTGGAACGAGGGAGTTAGCTGCAGGCTGGCCACTATATTTCACTTTTGGAACTTTACTGTCAACGGAGGTTTCAACTCGACGGAAGGTTTGACATCGCGTTAAAATCCACGGCATTAGAATGATACTGCCTTTTCGCAGTGGAGAAGAAAATAAGAAGTGCCCCTTGGCCTTACATCATGAGTAAAATCGGCAAATGTCAGAAGTAAAACTCCGAAACCCACTCCTCGCTAATCAAATTTTGTCGCGGCTGTTACGCTACCGTTGTCGGGTCAGGTGTCCGGGATTGGTTCCGGTTCGGAACGTGCATGAAACGCGTCATGAATATTCACATTCCAGGATTCTAGATAGTCACCAGAGAATGCCAATGGCAGCTGCTCGCTATTCCAGTGCGAAACCTCAGTGGAAATCTCGCTAGGAAATATGCAGTCTCTGAGTTCATAATAAGAAGTTATTTTTACGTTTATTTTATTTATTTTCGGATCAGTAGTGTTTTTGTAGAGTAGTAAAGTAGAAGCAGACAGTAACAATTTAGGTGTAAGCCTCATATTCCGTCACGATACAGTAAGTCCATCGATCGGAAAAGCAATTTGAGGCAATCACCGAGTACGGACTCTTGTTGTGGTGGACGCAGCGAAGACGAGTCATAATCACCAACTTTCTCTTTGGCCCGGCGAGAGTGAAAAGGGACTTCGTCACGTTCCCGAACTTCTTCTCTGACGCATTAAAGGTCGTTCGTCATGGGGGGAAATTGTTCACGTGTGTACGCCAGAAGAGGCTGCCACTCAGTAATCCAACAAAAAAGTGTTTTCCTCCTCTTTTGTAGTCGAACAGTGTTTAAAATATTCGATATTGGGCAACGTAACTTTTGTGCGTATTTCAACTATTATGAATACCATTCGAAAAACTGGAGATTGGTGTTTTAAGTCGTTCAGATTGTATTATCGCCGTGATATATTGCAATAATTTCGTCGTGTAGATATATTTCTCCCTTTTGTGGCATCGACTCATAAAGGCAGAAAGCGTATGGTGCATTTAGAGCGACGAATTCCGTAGAAAAATAGAGAAAAACATAAATAAAATGTCAGGCCGCGGGAGATCTTGAATTTATTTCTTACAATAAGTCTTACAACAATACAGGCAAGTTGCTTTCATTAATCGATAACTTAATTACTAATTCATAATTAAAATGTAAGTCCACCAAGGAGGTAGTTCTGATATTGCGACTGATAATGGAAATGAGACTTAAGAAAAATCAAGACACGTTCATAGGATTTGTCGACCTGGAAAAAAGCGGTCGAGAATGTAAAATGGTGCAAGATGTTCGAAGTTCTGAAAAAAAGAGGAGTAAACAGTAGGAAAACGGCTAATATACAATATGCACAAGAACCAAGAGGGAACAATAAGAGTGGACGACCAAGAATGAAGTGCTCCGATTAAAAAGGGATGAGTTCTTTCGGCTCTACTATTCAACCTATGCACCGAAGAAGCAGTGGTGGAAGCAACAGAAAGGATCAAGAGCGGGATTTCATGGCGAAGGGATACCACTGATACGATTCCCTGATCACAGGGCTATTGTCAGTGAAAGTGCAGCAGAATTACAGGATATACAGTCTACTGAACGTCCATGCGAACAACGCGCAAAATATTCGGCATTATTGTTTTCTTAACAGTAACCCTGCTCAATTATAAACGAATACTGTCACCCGACGGTGGAATTAATGGTAACTAGACTTAACTCTGCCATTTTATGGTCGTTCGTTTTCGTAAAGAAACTGCGTGGGTATCTCGCCAGATACAGCCGAGAGATGCCGTTGGAAATCGCTGCGGTCGCGACTGCCGAAGAGGCGCACGTTGTCTTCCGTGAGATGTGGGGAGGTGGTTTGAGAATGTGCGGCAACCGCGGGTAGTTTGGAGATGATGCCAAGCCAAACTTTTAATTTCGACGTGTAGGCTAAAATTAACTGCGAGTTACCATTTCGTTCTATTAGAAGACAGATTCTTCTAAAACTGAATGATGTTTTTGGAACTCTGTGTATTCTCAGAAAAGACTTCAGAGCAAATTTATATTGCATGTTATCTCCCTCTAACAGAAAAACTCTTCCTGTTGCTGCCAGTCTACTTTTTATGTCCTCTTCACCTTTGCCATCGTCAGTTATTTTGTCGCCCAAATAGTGAAACTCAGCAATTACCACTAGTATCTCATTTCCTAAACTAATTCGGTCTGCTTCAAGTGACGTAATTCTACTACACTCACTCTTGTTTAACCGCTGTTGATTAGCTACAGTGGAAGACGACTGATACACAGTACGAGAATCGAGGTGTTTAAGATGTAATGGCGTAGAAATACGTTGAAAATTGTGCGGGCCGATAAGATAGGCAATGAAGTAAAATGACATTATTGACCGGGAGACCCTGCAATGTGTCATCTGTCCGGCAGCAAGGAGCAATTACAAATCATAGAGATAATTAAATCTGCAGTGCATAAATTAAAGCTTTGCCGTCCAAAGGCGACACCACAGAATGGCTAGCATGATATGTTGAATTTAAATCCAAACTTCCTGAGAAAATGTAATGGCTATCGCTTACGAATCGATGGGTATACCAGGCTCTACGTCCTGATGAACGTATTATTTTCGATAAGTGAAAAGCATTTTTTATTTACAATGCTCCAGTAGAAAATGTTTCTTGTACACTGAAAAATGAAAATTGCAGGAAATGCAGAAAAAAGATTTTACCAGCACTTATGTCAAGAAAAGTACCTTAATGTTGGCCATGGCCACTCATTTGTTCTTTTTGATCTTCATTAGCCCTTTTCATCTAGACCGATCCTTCTGACGTGACCTTTTTGGAGTATCTTTGAGTGTCATTTCACAACTAGGAATACGCACATCATCAATCTTTTTCAGTAGATTTTCACTCAATCATCCTGCATCAAATCGAGGTCTCAGAAGGATCCTGATTCCTCCAGTGTTACCGTAAGTGAATACCAGACAAGTGTCATATGCACCAGTTTCAACAGCAGATGAACAAAATATTGCATCTGGGTATCCCCTGTAAACGAGGTTATTAAAGCTTTTATTCAGGTTTTTTGTTTCACCATGTGTACATTTCTTTAATAAATCGTAATTAAACGCATCGTAAATAGGCTGACAGCCTTTTATACTCTGCAAATGGCTTCTGTGACGTAAGTAAATAACAAAGTATGGCAAAAAAGGATAGAGTCGTTTACAAAAGGGGGCGTGGCACTGCGCATTGCTTGAAATGAGATGGCTTTTACATCACTTGTAACACGAATTAAACTCTGAAAATTGGAGACAATAATCATCACGGGGTTAAAGATCTTTTTTCCGTGTTTGCTTTAACAATACATATGTTTTTGGATAAGGTCCGCCTTTAACAAAACACAATTTTGTTCACATGTGTGTGAAATCTTATGGGACTTAACTACTAAGGTCATCAGTCCCTAAGATTACACACTACTTAAACTAAATTATCCTAAGGACAAACACACATACCCATGCCCAAGGGAGGACTCGAATCCCCGCCGGGACCAGCTGCGCCCTAGACCGCTCGGCTGATCCCGCGCGGCAGCACGATTTTGTTTTTTTAACCCAAACATGTTTCATCCCGGTTGCATCATCTTCAGTGGGCTTTTATTTTTTCATCTTTTTACCACATGGTGTGGTTTCTCTGCTGTATTGTTTTTCTACAGTGACTGTTTTGCTCCACAGTTTGTCATCTGCAACCACTTACAAAACAGTCACTGTAGAAAGACAGCACATCAGAAAAACCACACCATGTGGTAAAAAGATGAAAAATAGAAGCCCACTGAAGATGCCGCAGCTGGAGTGAAACATGTTTGGGTTAAATAAAAAAACAAAATCGTGTTTTGCTAAAGGCGGACCCTATCCAAAGACATACGTATTGGAGACAAAATTTCTAACTTGCTACAGAACTATCTGGTGGCAAAAAAAGTTTCATCATTTCAGACCACATTTCCGTAGTCCTTTCCCGTTCGCCTGACTGAGGAGGTAACAGAGCGCTGGAAATGACGGAGGGCCGGTGGGCGGCTGTGACCTTGGCGAGAGAGCAGCGGAGATGGCCCGGGACGGCCTGGGGAGGGATGGGAGGGACTCCCAGCGAGTTCCCGCTGAGTCACACACACGCACACGCACGTGCGTGCCGCACCGTGCCGTGCCGTGCTGTGGCCGCCGCTTTCTCCTGTTCTCCTGCTCCCGCGGGCGCCCACTGGCCGTGACGCGCCGGAACCAGCACCCGGGCGGCCACCAAAACCACTCCGCCTCCTCTCCACGCCCGCTTTACTCTCGCGCCTTCACTCTCGGTTTTCCCCTCTCATCACGGCGCGTGGCGTTGCGTCGCGGTCCCCGCACGCAGGTCCTCGCCGCGCGTCGCAACGCAGTCGCCCGCTGCTCTCCGTCGTCTAAATCGCGGGCACCGATCTATGTCTATACCTACGAGGCGCTTTCAACAAGTAACGTAACACATTTTTCTTCTCGGCCAGGAGAAGGAATTTGTTTCAGGTCATCGTACAATAATCCCGCTTCATCCCCTGTAGTTTCTTGAACTCCCCATAGTTGGCACCGCAATACGTATCCTTCAAAATGGAGTCTGTAACGTAGTTTCTTTTGGCAGAAAACAGGATCATCAAATATATTCGTGTTGCCAGACAATTTGTCCTGTCATGGTCGCCAGTTGTAGTGGTTAATAAAAAAGAAATAGAGAAGAAAAGAAAAGGATGAAAATGTGGTAAGAAATCGTGAGTAAAAAGGGTTTTTTAAAATCGTCAATCACCGTGAAAAAGGGAAATAATGAAATGCAAATTGGACCTCGTATTACAGAAAAGTTATCGGACTTCGTGATTCGGAAAAGCTATTGTTGGGGTGGTCCTTGTGGCGTTTCTGAGCAAAAGTCAAACCAATTTCCACTACAAAAATGATTTGAAAGAGAACAGAGAATAACAAAATGTGATTAACAGGGGGAAATGGCGTAGATAAGAGTTCATCTTTTACCATGTTAACATGTCTTCTCGCGTGCGGCGTCCAGGTCTTGTTCTCCAAAAAATCTCCTGCTTCATTTCTGCGTGAAAGGTCTTAGCTGCTCCGGAATCTTGCAATAAATTTCATTCTCCAGGAATTACTAATGTATACAAAACCGTCTTGATATTAAATGCAATGTATTTTACGTTTCTGCTTCCATCCTCCAAATTTCACTCCACAATACGTCTGCACATCAATAAGGTTTCTCGTCTTAATCCGACCAAGACTAGCTAATAAGTAAGTTAAGCTTCCGCTCTCAAAGACAAAAGCGGGTAGAAAACAAAAAGAATTACAATTTTAGTACCTTCATTTTCTTATATATTTTCTCTGCCGTCGACCGCTCATATAGCTGGGACGGTATAATTTATATCTGAGGGAACGAGTGTAGCGCGGCGAAATTCAAAGTCCCGCTACACGCCGCAATACGAATCCCTCAAAATGGAGTATGTGACGGAGTTTCTTTTGGCGGAAAAACAGAACATCAAATATATTCGTAGGCACTTCCGGAATGTCTACGGAGACCTGGCAGTGAACAAAAGCACGGTGAGTCGTTGGGGGAGACGCCTGTCATCATCGCAATAAGGTCACGCAAAACTGTCCGATTTCCCGCGTGCAGGCCGGCCGCACACAGCTGCCACTCCTGCAGTGTTGGAACATACGGGCACTATCATTGGACGTGATCGATGGATCACAATCAAGCACCTCGCTGTTATATATATATATAATTATTATTGGTGTTCTGTCCTTAAAGAGTGCAGCTGGACTAAACTACATGGCCAATTCCTTTTGCTGCCTTCCTTGCTGCCCAAACTTCCCTCATTCGCTCGCTATGTTTTTGTTTGTGGTCCTCTGTCCATGCTTCTGGTCAGCTACGTGTCCTCGGCTTCATCTTGATTGCCTTTTTGGTTGCCCACGTTTCTTTCATCTTCCGGCTGTGACCTTGGTTGCGTTCTTCGGCCCATTTTACGCCTTTTTGTCACAGTGTATCTCATGCAGTCTACTTTTCTTAATGATGTTTCTGAATTTTATTCTGTCGTTTATTGTGTCTGCTGTTATGTTGAGTTGGTTCAGGTCGTTTTTTACCTCTGCCGCCCATTTGTTGTTTCTAGTGGTTACCCAGTCAAAGATCTGTTTGGTCAGTCTGTGTGATGGCATTCTGTATAGGTGTCCATAGAATTGTAGTATGTGTTTTCTAATCTTTTCTGTGATTGTCTCCGTATGTTTTTATAGTTTCTCTGTAGGTTTCTTGATCCATATTCCATTGTTCTTAGTTGCGCCAAATATTTTCTTAAGTGTTTTCCGTTCTACTATTTGTAGTTGTCTGATACGTGTATGCCCTAGGATTAGTGTGGTCTCTGCTGCATATAGTGCCTCGAGGAGCATCACCGTGTCGTAGTGGCGTAATGTGGCTTTTTATGAGATAGATTTATTGTTGTAATGATTCCACACTACTTTGTATGCTTTGTTCAGTTTTGGAAGATTTGACAGTTGAACTCCTTTGTTGCAACATCGTACACAGCCGTTTTTTTGTTGCTTTCATTTGCGTGAGAGGTCTGTGGGGCATTTCGCCTGCTCTCATTGTTCATCACATTTACTTGCGATGCTAATATATTCATACCGCATGAGTTATATTCTATAAACAATGTATAGTATAATAAGGAGAACAGAGGCGTCAATGACTGGACGGACATTTCATAAATTTGTAACAAAAAAAAAATTGGCATGAGAGAGATTTGAACACGGATCTCTGCGTTTGCAGTCTCAGTCCAACACGGTGACCACACAACCACAACATCACCGGCACTGCAGTGCGATCCATGTCCCACACCTTGCTTCTACCGTTCAGTGCTTATAACTTGCTTCTTTTTTCACAGTTCAGTACACCTTCTTCAGTTTCCATGGTTGATGTGTGTTCAGTTTGTGACGGGTTGTCCGCTGGACCATCTTACCACTAAATCTGAGAGGGATGCGATGGGGAGTTTCCCTTGTTAGTCTTCCAATCATGTTGCAATAAATAATTACACAGTTTATGAGCACGAAGAGAAACTCTCATCTCTGAACACGAAGTACCGCACGATTTACAAAACGGCAAACTTCAAATACCTCGGTGAAACACTGCAAATGAGCGGACATGAGAGAGACTCAAACGAAGAACGTATGGACGTTCCTTCCTTACACCTCGCTGTTGGAAACGGACTTTACACCACGACACAGTCACAAATTTGCACACATCGAACAGTCAGGTGAATGAGCAGACGGACAGTTCATGATTTTGTGAAAAAAAAAAAAAGTAGGCTCGAGGGAGATTTGAACCCGGGTCTCCCCCTTTGCACTCCCACACTGTGACCACACGACGATGCCGCGCGTGTCCAGGTGCGATCGAAGTTGCACATCTTGAGCCTGGTCCGTTCGCTGTTTATATTTTGCTTCTTTTTTCCACAGTTCAGTACACCTTCGTCCTGTTTTCACGCTTGACGTGTGTTCAGTTTTTGACGAGCTATCCTCTCGGACGTCGTATCACTAAATCTGGGGAAAGGGGCGACGGCGATGGGGAGATTCTGTGTAAGTAATCACGAAGGAGAATTAACACAGACAAATTCAGTCACCGTTCAAAACATGAAAGGCGAAGTGTTTGCCGAGAGAGCCCGATAGGGAGTGAACCGGTACGAACATTCGTAAATGTAAGTGCTAGAAGTTGCAGTCATTCGGTACCTAGATCTTGACTCAGTAGCCGATTCGTAAGCTTACGTGCTAGTAAACTAACGATGCCAGGGAATGTAATTCATCCACAGAAGAAGCAGTCGGATTCTTACCAGGATGGGATAATAGAAGAGGTAGAAAAGATCCAAATAAAGACCCACGTTTCGTCATGAGATCGTTTACTTGGCGCGAGAGCATTAAGGAAATGTTCGAGATTCTCCAGGTGGCAGACGTTACAAGAGAGGCGTTGTGCCTCATGGAGAGCTCTACTGTTGAAGTTTCGAGAGCGTCCGTTTTGGAAACAGTTGGGGAATATATTACGTCCTACCGCATACATTTCGTGAAATGACTGCGACAGGAAAAACAGAGAAAATATTCATAAGGAGCCTTATCGGTTGTCGTTCTTCCCACTTGCTGGACAAAAGGACAGTGCTACCTGAAGTACCCTTTGCCAGAAACTCTAAGCTGAGTGTAGATGCAGATTTTTCCATAACTCTGAAATTTTGTGTACAAACGTTTGCACGGTGTGTTTTAAAGGCAGAATAGGTCAAAATAAATTATTTCAAGCGAAACTTGCCACTAAGAAAGAAATCTTAAATAATGCATTATCCGTCACAAGAACAGAAGAGAAATTATCAGCGACGAGTTGAACGAGACTGGGAATTGTTCTGACTCGCGAGCTTCTAGAATAAATTTCCTTTCTTTTTTGCACACTCACACAGTTCGTTCCGTTCGAGTGACTGGCATACGTTCAAGCGTGACTCTGTAGTAATAGCTGGTGGGAACTGTTTGTTAGAAACTCGGTTCCATGAAAGATGGTTGCAAGCTGCGAACGTTTTATTTGGCAAACTATGGATGAGCTACGAACTGGAAACTGCCTACGAATGAAGTTCTAACACTAAGGCAGGTTGTATGTTGAAGCCATTCTTACTCGAGTAAGTTTCTGGTCAAAAGCTCATACTGGTTACGTGGTAAGTATCCACATGTAAGTCAGCTGCCAACCGCATTGCAGGCTGCTCAGTGACGTCAATGATTGTGCCTAGTGTAGAGATCTGAAATTCTGAGTACGCAAAACACTGCGCGTGACGCAAACAAGGGAGTTAATTAGTTGCATGTTCCGTAGATCATTTCGTACGATTCATGGTTAAAATGCGGTATGAGTCACTTTACATTGACATAGTAAATTAATTTGTATATACGGTTACATTCTGACCTTTCCTGAGTTTTATGTTCTTTTCAAAAAGAAAAACAGATATACAGATGTTGTATGTTAGTTAGTACGTCCTGCCCACCACCTTTAAAACACGCCACAGTAACAGAAGTTCTTGTACAGAATAGAAGGAGTTTTCAAGGAGAAATGTCTACCAGACATTCCATACCACTGAGTAAGTGGTCAAAAATTTTTGTTGCAGCATTGTACACCCCTTTTTGTGCTAAAGACAAACTTAATGTAGAGAACGGATTTCAGTTTTTCTTCTGGTACAACGCTGTGAAGCAATAGTCAGAATGCCCAACTCTTTAAGTGGATACGAACTTCGGCATGCTGGAAGAGCTGTAGGTCAGCAACTTTTGTTAATCAGTACAACGAAAACCCAGCCAAAGTTGCAAATTTCACTTTATCTTATTCACTCGATGACTAGTTTCGGACCGGGATCTATTTTCATATCATCCTACAGGTCATAAAACCAAATTTACACTCGTGTAAAATAGAGGTATTACCAAATTTTTAAGCACATGCCAAAAATAATGTTTCTGACATGGTTTTTGCATTTTCGGAAATACCATTTATGACTACGCTAGGTAAATCTTGAAACGATATGTTCTGTATTTTTGGCATGTGCTTAAAAATTTGGTAATACCTGTATTTTACATTACTGTACCTTTGTTTTTGTGACCTGTAGAATAATTTGAAAATGGGTCTCGGCCCTAAACTAGTCATCGAGTGAATAAAAAAAGGGGAAATCTGCAATTCTGGCTGGGTTTTCGTTGCACTTCTTAAAAAGATATCTATAAGATAATCGTGGGTGAGCATCACATATAATTCTCACAATACGTTTTTGCGCAATGAAGGCTTTGTTTCTTAAAGATGAGTTACCCCAGAACATTACTCCATACGATATTATTTAATGTGCAAAATATGTCAACTTACTTCTTTGTCTCTCCCAAAAATTATTAATGACTCTAAGTGCAAATGTGAATTAACTTAGTTGTTTTAGGAGCTTCAAAATGTGCTTTCCCCAATTTAAACTGATAATTTCCTCGCCATGGGTTACACTTTCCATTGGTGAATGCGTTGTGTCTTTTTAAAACTGAGGATGAGACCATCCGTACAGAACCAGACAATAATACTTCTAAGAACTTTGTTTACCATTTTGCAGTGGCTTAGTCTGCTAACACCGAAAGTTAACCAGTCCTCGCTGCGTTTACTCGTGTTAATAAGAGAATTTTCTTATTTGTATCTTGTTAATCTAAGTTTTTTTCTGCTTTGCTTTCGTGACACCTTACGTAGGTTGGATGTGTACTTAATATTTTTCCTACGAGTGCTCTCTGACAACAGAGATAAAATATATGACATTAATAAATTATGCAGGTTGTACAATATTTGGACACGAAAAAGTCCTACACTCTGCATAGTTAAGAAAGTAAATAGATAAAAGACGATGTATGGTTCCAAAGTGAAAAATTCAGGTCTATTGAAGGAGAAAAATGGTCTTCGATGTGATTTGACAGAGAAAGAGAGCAGGAAACAAAGGATAAAGTAAAAACGCGGTGTTGCTGTTTTATAACTGAAGTCTAAGGACTCTCATGGATATGATCTTCTGTATCGTGGGCATGTGCTAAAAATTTGATAATACCTGTATTTTACATGAACCTAGCTGAATACTGTACTTAGCCATATTTGTAATTTTTCGTTTAAGAATGGCCAGTTTCCTGAACGATTAAAGTACTCAGTAGTAAAGTCGTTTTATAAAAAGGGAGAAAGGGATAATGTAGACAGTTTTAGACCCATTTCTATGCCATCAGTGTTTGCTAAAATTACTGAAAAGGCTGTGTGTCTGCGGATAATTGATCATTTTATATCACACGATCTGCTATCAAATGTACAGTTCGGCTTTAGAAGTCGTTTAACAACTGAAAATGCTGTATTATCTTTCCTCTGTGAGATACTAGTTGGATTAAACTTAAGTTTTCGAACGCTAGACATATTTTTTGATTTAACTAAGGCGTCTGATTGTGTTGATCACAAAATATTGCTCCAGAAGTTGGACAGTTACGGAATACGTGGAGTAGCTCACAACTGGTTCACCTCTTACTTTAACAACAGCCAGCAAAAGGTCATTATTCACAGTGTTGAGAATGGCTGTGATGTGGGGTCTGAGTGGGTTATGGTCAAATAGGGGGGTGCTCCAGGGATCAGTGTTGGGGCCGCTCCTGTTCCTTGTTTATATCAATGATGTGCCCTCTAGTATTACGGGTAATTCTAAAATTTCTGTTTGCTGATGACACTAGCTTCGTGGTAAAGGATGTTGTGTGCAACATTGGTTTGTTTCAAATAGTGCAGTTCATGACGTAAGTTCATGGCTTGTAGAAAGTAAACTAACGCTGAATCACCGTAAGACTCAGTTTTTACAGTTTCTAACACAAAATTCAACAAAACCTGACGTTTTAATTTCACAGAATGGGCGTATGATTAGTGAAAGTAAACAGCTCAAATTTCTAGGTGTTCAGATAGATATTAAGCTGTCGTTACAAGCCCACGTTGAGGATCTTGTTCAAAGACTTAAGGCTACCATTTTTAGTATTCGAATGGTATCTGAAGTAAGTGATAATTCGACACGAAAATTATTATACTCTGCTTATTTTCATTAGCTTATGTCGTATGGTATTATATTTTGGGGTAATTCTTCCCATTCTATAAGGATACTTTTGGCTCAGAAACGGGCAGTTCGGGCAGTAAGTGGTGTTAGTTCGTCAACCTCTTGTCGACCCCTGTGCACTATCTGGGTATTTTGGCATTGGCCTCTCAATATATATATATATATATATATATATATATATATATATATATATATATATATATATATATATAGTTAACTGTCGTTTCTTGTTAACAATATCTGCTTATTGGCTCTGAGCACTATGGGACTTAACTTCTGAGGTCATCAGTGCCCTAGAACTTAGAACTACTTAGACCTAACTAACCTAAGGACATCACACACATCCATGCCCGAGGCAGGATTCGAACCTGCGGCCGCAGCGGTCGCGCGGTTCCAGACTGTACAACCGGTCAGCCACTCCGGCCGGCTGTCAGCTTATTCCCAAGAGTTAGGAGCTTTCACTCAGTTAATACTCGGCAGAAATGAAACCTGCATATGGACAGGACTTCCTTAACTCTTGTACAGAAAGGTGTGCGGTATAAGGCTGCATCCGTTTTAAATAAGCTACCACTAGAATTCAAAAATCTTAGCAGTAATCCACACGCTTTGAAATCGCAACTGAAGAGTTTCCGCATAGATCACTCCTTCTGTTCTGCTGAAGAGTTCGTTGAAAAATTAAACTGATTCTTATGTTATATTGTTGATTACGTTTACTTAAACTTATAGTTTGTCTTTTTTATTGGGTTCATAAACATTTTATTTTATCTGTGATTACTTTTACGTTGTAATTTCATGAACTGACACGTTCCATGACCTTGGAGATTTGCACTTCAATTTGGACTTAAGAAACTAGACGTGTAAATAAATAAATATATTTTTATATGTCTTTATATTCTTGACCAAATAAATGACAATATTTTGTGATGTTTTTGGATCGACACGCAAGTGTTAAGGAGTTGCTTGGGGGAACTGAACTGGGAATCCCCGGAGGGAAGACGACGTTCTTCACAAAGAATGCTACTGAGAAAATTTAGAGAACTGGCATTTGAAGCTGAATGTATAATGATCCTACTACTGTCAACGTACATTTCACGTAAGGACCACAGACATAAGATAAGAGAAATTAGGACTCTCGTGGCGGAATGTAGATTGTCGTTTTCCCCTTGCACTGTTCCTGACTGGAACGGGAAGGGAAATGATTGGTAGTTGAAAACGTACCCTCCGCCACGCGCCAACAGTGGCTTGCAATGTAAGTATTTAAGTGTAGGGGTAGACGCTCTTCTTAGAGCTTTCAGTGATGTGGAGGATTTACCACACGACTTCGCCAGGAACTTGGCTTTGGTTATTAATAAACTTTCCTACTTGGAAAGGGTCGGACACCATATTAAAAAATGGCTCTGAGCACTATGCGACTCAACTTCTGAGGTCATCAGTCGCCTAGAAATTAGAACTACTCAAACCTAACTAACCTAAGGACATCACAGACATACATGCCCGAGGCAGGATTCGAACCTGCGACCGTAGCAGTCACGCGGTTCCGGACAGCAGCGCCTAGAACCGCACGGCCACCGCGGCCGGCGGACACCATATTACTTTCTCCCATAAATATTTCGCGAAATAACCGCGACGATAAAGTAGAGAAATAAAGAGCTAATACAGAGACTCATCGACAGCCATTCTTCCCACGCGCCATTCACGAGTGGAGCAGGGAAGGGGGGATTAGTTAGTGGTACCAGAAATACCCTCCGCCACACACCGTTTGGAGCATGCTATGGATGAGGATCGTTGCTTAATGATGTTAGCATATCTCATTTCTTTGTAAGAAAGACGCTCCGTCGTAACCTCACTTCTCTGGCAGATGGCGCTGAGAACGTACTCAGTTTCGACGGCGACTTCTCAACAAGAACAACCCCTTGTGACGAGCAAGTCGCAGAACAAGAATAATACACCAGGGGTACTGATACAGACAAACTTCCGCGAGTAGTCGATTGAGACAAGAAACTCGTTCGTGTGAAAAGGGGGTTTAGGCTAGTAGATTCTACATCTACATGTAGATGATTACTCTGCAATTCACATTTAAGTGCTTGGCAGAGGGTTCATCGAACCACAATCATACTATCTCTCTACCATTCCACTCCCGAACAGCGCGCAGTAAAAACGAACACCTAAACCTTTCTGTTAGAGCTCTGATTTCTGTTATTTTATTTTGATGATCATTCCTACCTATGTAGGTTGGGCTCAACAAAATATTTTCGCATTCGGAAGAGAAAGTTGCTGACTGAAATTTCGTAAATAGATCTCGCCGCGACGAAAAACGTCTTTGCTTTAATGACTTCCATCCCAACTCGCGTACCATATCTGCCACACTCTCTCCCCTATTACGTGATAATACAAAACGAGCTGCCCTTTTTTTGCACCCTTTCGATGTCCTCCGTTATTCCCACCTGGTAAGGATCCCACACCGCGCAGCAATATTCTAACAGAGGACGAACGAGTGTAGTGTAAGCTGTCTCTTTAGTGGACCTGTTGCATCTTCTGCCAATGAAACGCAACCTTTGGCTCGCCTTCCCCACAATATTATCTATGTGGTCTTTCCAACTGAAGTTGTTCGTAATTTTAACACCCAGGTACTTAGGTGAATTGACAGTCTTGAGAATTGTACTATTTATCGAGTAATCGAATTCCAACGGATTTCTTTTGGAACTCATGTGGATTGACCTCACACTTTTCGTTATTTAGCGTCAACTGCCACCTGGCACACCATACAGCAATCTTTTCTAAATCGCTTTGCATCTGGTACTGGTCTTCGGATGACCTTACTAGACGGTAAATTACAGCATCATCTCCGAACAACCTAAGAGAACTGCTCAGATTGTCACCCAGGTCATTTATATAGATCAGGAACAGCAGAGGTCCCAGGACGCTTCCCTGGGGAACACCTGATATCACTTCAGTTTTACTCGATGATTTGCCGTCTGTTACTACGAACTGCGACCTTCCTGACATGAAATCACGAATCCAGTCGCACAGCTGAGACGACACCCCATAGGCCCGCAGCTTGATTAGAAGTCGCTTGTGAGGAACGGTGTCAAAAGCTTTCCGGAAATCTAGAAATACGAAATCAACTTGAGATCCCCTGTCGATAGCGGCCATTACTTCGTGCGAATAAAGAGCTAGCAGCGTCGCACAAGAACGATGTTTTCTGGAACCATGCTGATTACGTATCAATAGATCGTTCCCTTCGAGGTGATTCATAATGTTTGAATACAGTATATGCTCCAAAACCCTACTGCAAACCGACGTCAATGATATAGGTCTGTAGTTCGATGGATTACTCCTACTACCCTTCTTAAACACTGGTGCGACCTGCGCTATTTTCCAATCTGTAGGTACAGATCTATCGGTGAGCGAGCGGTTGTATATGATTGCTAGGTAGGGAGCTATTGTATCAGCGTAATCTGAAAGGAACCTAATCGGTATACAATCTTGGGGGTAGAGTGAAACAATGTTATTCGTCTGTTAACAGCCACTCGAGAAACGCTGTCAACATCTTCCTCTACCACTTGCCGTCTGGGACTTTCCTGTTTGTTGAGGAGTGTGGCCGAGGAAAGTCGGGCCCTGCAGTTACCTCAGCTGCGTCCGTTACAGCTGCCGGTTCCGGCAGCGCAGGACGCGGCTGGGGCGACTGCGTGGGAATTCCAGGCCGGGCTGTCGTGGCGGGAAGTGACGCCACGGCCGAGTCGGCGATTCAGGAACTGTGTACTGTGTCCACAGCCCGCAGCGGTCGCAGCCGGGTGTGCGCCAACCAGATGGAATCCCAAGGCCGTTCCGCTGCGGTGTCTCTGTCGCGCTCCACCGACCCCATTGTCGTCTGCAACAGGACCGCCGGAGGCGGTGCGGTCGGCGAGGTCTCCACTTGCGTTCTCACGCACACCGAGCCGGCAGCCACGGGCACCCGGAGCGTTTCCGCGCGAAACCACAACCTAGGGAGAACTGTAACAGACTGACTCAAATGAGCTTAATACTCAAACGTAATGAGGTATCTCGATGGCAATGAGGTCCTCCATGCCAACCAGCTGAGGCGTAGTGCCGTATACCGATCCTGCCTTGGAGGCGGTTAAGTGGGACATGTGTCTCAGAGCTGGATAGTGACAGATGGTGACGAGAGACTGGACGCGCACGTAGTTTATGTATCAGCCGGTAGAGGACAATATTGGATAGGGGGACTGTGATTTTAGTTTCGATTCTGCCTACTACAGTGCACTAAAGTAATAGAATGTTTTTCATAAACTGTTCTAGTATTTTCGTAAAGTGTTATTATGTCTTTTTGTGTATGTAAAATGTTATAAATGTGTTTTAGCAGTATGAATGATGCGTGAGTGTGGTTTAAGGTTAATATGAAGATAATTGTTTAACGAGTTATGTAGTGGGATTTAGTGTGGGAACATTTTGAAGTAGTATTGATGTGGGCAAAGGGGATTTTTGTAGAATAGATTTGTAAAGTAAGTTTATGGTATAGGGAAAGTTAATTCAGGTATAAATAATAATAGTAAATAACTTTATGCGTAAACAAAACTTCAGCATATTAGATAATTACGTCGGTAAAAAATTGCAGTCGTTAGGTTTACTTTTTTGCGATTGGTGAAAAGCGCGGACTGACGCGGGAAAATGTTGTTTTGCTATTGGCTGTTGAGTAAATTGACCAATGGTAAAGCAATATTTTTCGCGCGCCTTTCTCTGCTGGAAAAGAAGACTTAGAGTATTCTAGAGAAGAGTCGGAGCATAGCCATGAAACAGATAGGACGTGTGTAATAGTAGTTCCGATGGAAACGATAAGTTGCCGGATCTAGCAGTGTTTCATACATCAAAAGTGTTGGAAAGTGACGGCATAATTATTCCGATTTGTGTGTGTAGAAATTTCGGAATTTTTAAGTGAATTTCGTGACGAGATAAGACACATATTCCACGTGACGTGTTGAGCAGGTCGGTGGCTAAAAACTGTGACTTCATTTGGTACCGACAGACTTAATATTTGGCGAGCATTCTCAATCAAAAGCAATCAGTAATTTTGTAGCTATTACGTTTTCGGGAAATGCAACACCATAAACGTGCTAACGTGAGTGAAAGGGATTGTTAGTGACTGTGTTAAGACTAGCACGGGCTTGGCAGTGATTCTTGTTCACCTAAGTTTCAGAATATATTAATTGAGGACAAAATTTCCAATCTTTCATTTAGTGACAAAACTTTCTCCCGAAATGTACATTAGTGACTTTAATTGCAGCCTGGTTCACGTCGAAGTACAGTAGGGTTCACTCAGCTTCCCTACGGATGTTCTGCTGAGACAATGTTCACAGGTAGGTGCAGGTTCGTCGTGGCGGGACAGAAAGAACCGCGTCGCCGCACAGCGTGGTTTGCCAAAGAGTAGGCCATACGAAACCCAAATTGCGCTTTTGCCACATGACATCCCGAAAGTTTTGTTTAAAGTAGTTGCACTAATGTTCAGTTACAAATACCTAGGTGAAACCATTTGCAGGTATATTTATGAAACAGAATCATCACATACATTCAATCGTGAAAGCAGGTGAGAAACTGCGAAAATGAATTGGACCTAGAAAAAATCTGTGCGTCCATCTTAGAATATTGGTTGGCTGATTCGAAGGGGGGGGGGGGGGGGGGAACCAAACTGCGAGGTCATCGGTCTCATTGGATCAGAGAAGGAAGTCGACCATGTCCTTTCAAAGAGACCACTTCGGCATTTGCCTGAAGCGATTTAGGGAAATCATGGAAAAACCTAAATCAGGATGGCCGGATGCGGGTTTGAACTATCGTCCTCCAGAATGCGAGTCCAGTGTACTAACCAGTGAGCCACCTGGCTCGGTTCGAATATTGATGAAGTGTGTTGGACACATACCAGTTAGCACTAACCGGCAACGGTGAACGTGTAAAAAGAGAGCGAAACACATAGCGCTTACAGATTCGTTAAACCCATGGAGAGCTTCACTTAGGTGCTGGAAAATATGAACTGGCAGACAGTGGAAGATAGCGCTACTACCACGAGAAAGCCTACCTACAAATTCTTCATCTGTGGGCCACAGTGTCTGTGATATTTTTACAATACAATATACCGGGTGATCAAAAAGTCAGTATAAATTTGAAAACTTAATAAACCATGGAATAATGTAGATAGAAAGGTAAAAATTGACACACATGCTTGGAATGACATCATGGGGTTTTATTAGAACAAAAAAAAAATGTATTGCTGGACGCGTGAAAGATCTCTTGCGCGCGTCGTTTGGTGATGATCGTGTGCTCAGCAGCCACTTTCGTCATGCTTGGCCTCCCAGGTCCCCAGACCTCAGTCTGTGCGATTATTGGCTTTGGGGTTACCTGAAGTCGCAAGTGTATCGTGATCGACCGACATCTTTAGGGATGCTGAAAGACAACATGCGACGCCAATGCCTCACCATAACTCCGGACATGCTCTGCATTGCTGTTCACGACATTATTCCTCGACTACAGCTATTGTTGAGGAATGATGGTGGACATATTGAGCATTTCCTGTAAAGAACATCATCTTTGCATTGTCTTACTTTGTTATGCTAATTATTGCTTTTCTGATCAGATGAAGCGCCATCTGTCGGACATTTTGTGAGTCTTTGTATTTCTTTGGTTCTAATAAAACCCCATGTCATTCCAAGCATGTGTGTCAATTTGTACTTCTCTATCTAAATTATTCCGTGATTTATTCAGTTTTCAAATTTATACTGACTTTTTGATCACCCAGCAGATGGATTTCAAATACCTTCAATAACACTGCTTAGAATGTTTCAATAACCAGTGTTAAGTGCGGAATTCTACTGCTCCTTACATATCGCTTCCGCAGAGGGAATAAAGACAAATTAGATGTATGCACAGTGGCATTTAAGCAATCATTCTTCCCACACACCACACACTAATGAAACTTTAAGAGGAGGTACGAAGGGAAACACCCTCTACCACTCACTTCACAGTGGTTTGCGGGGTACGAGTTTGGATGTAGTTTTATTTGGCGCATGGTGAAACACATGGTGCTAACATACAATATGCTACACCTATAAAACAACAGGTACTAATGAAAAATACATGAAATATAAGAGTGCAAATATCTTGAATATTTGGCATGATAGTTATACGAGGGGTACGTAAAAAAACCTGAATTATATTTGAAAAGCTTTATATTTTCAAATTATTTAGAAAACAACCTTATCCCCTTCAAAATACTCTCGATTACAACTAGCACTTTTGTCCCACCAGTTCGAAACTTTTTTTTAGTCATCTTCAGAAATGGCTGACAGCTCCTCCCTCGTTTTCTTCTTGACTTCTTCAGTGTTGCCAAATCGGTGTCCTTTCTTGCCACTTTCCGAGCGTGGAAGTAAGAAAAATGCGCACGGTGCCAGGTCAGCTGAATAAAGTGCGTGGAGCAGAGGAACCATGCCATTTTTAGCAAAAACCGTCTCACAGAGATGGCTGTGTCTGCAGGTGCGTTCTCGTGGTGGAAGAACCAGTCTCTCGTCTGCCACAAATCGGGTCTGTTTTGACGAACGCTGTTGCGCAATTTTCTTAAAACTTCCAAATAAAAGGTTTGATTGACGGTTTGACCTGGGGAAACAAACTCTGAACGAACTACTGCCTTGACATCAAAAAAAGCAAATCAGCATTTTTTGATGTTTGATTTGACGACATTTATTTGGACGGCATGACGATGACGTCTTCCACTGGCTTGACCGTTGCTTTGTTTCTGGGTCGTAACCACAGCACCATGACTCATCACCAGTAATGACCTTTGACAGAAAATGTGGATCAGGTTCAAGCTGTTGTTTCAAAACACGACATGTTTCAACTCGGCGTTCCTTTTGATTGTCAGCCAGAACCCGTGGAACAAACTTGGCAGCAACCCTTTGCATTACAAACAATCCTGTTGGCAGAACAGCCGCAATTGAGCATTATAGCAGAGGTAGAAAATAACACTTCAGTTGTAAATTACTTTATTTTCACACGACCGGTTTTGGACTGTTACAAGCCCATCCTGAGGTGTCGTAGCTGTGTACTAGGCGCGGTGTGCTGCCTATGAGGGCAGAACAGGGAGTTCTATATATGTCGAGTTTTTTGAAGAAACAAAAGAGAAAAATGTTGCGGGCCGGTTATTCAGACGAGACATTCAATGAATTACACAGTTAAGTAAAATGAAACTGTCGCTGAACCTCCTAACCGGTAAGTAACTTAGCAAGCTATTCCGCACTCTGTATTCTGTTTCGTGGCCACAAGAGACAAACAGTGATATGTACAGATGAAGCCTAGAGGCTGTTGAGCAGAAGAAACGTGTGCTGTTGTCCTATTGGATGACTGAGTTCTATGCCAAGCAAACAAATTAGTGTGAGAAAGTCTTTTTTTTTCTGTGTTTGGAGTTCAGGACTTAGTACAGTCTACATTTTCAGTTTCTATAGGTGTTGAAGCTCGCAGTCAACATCATTCTTATAAGGTTCAAGTGGCTCTGAGCACTATGGGACTTAAATTCTGAGGTCATCAGTCCCCTAGAACTTAGAACTACTTAAACCTAACTAACCTAAGGACATCACACACATCCATTCCCGAGGCAGTATTCGAACTTGCGACCGTAGAGGTCGCGCGGTTCCAGACTGTAGCGCCTAGAACCACTCGGCCACCCCGGCCGGCATCCTTATAAGCACAGCCTTCAATTTTTACCATCTTGGTCGAGTATAGGGAATCAGTGATATCCATAATGAATCCATTGACCTTGAAAAAGCATATGGCCATATACGCGTATGACATTCTAGTATCCTTTCCAAACACAAGATATAAGCACTTCCAGTAAGTTATGTCTGCTCTGTTGCACCCTTCCTACACAACCGTTCCTGCTATGTAACCATAAACACTAATTCTAACGTCTTCCACCACACTGCAGTTGTGTCCCAAGGCTCTGTCCTTTCCCCACTCCTGTATATCCCCCACGCTGCTGTCTACTTCCTCCAATACTGGCGATAGTTGCTTCTAGCCCTGCACCCCCCTCTTCAGAAATCCCAACAATCCTTTCAACTCCACCTCAACCAGTTTGCCTCCTAGTGTAACCAGTGGCTCCTCAAAATCAATGCTTTCGAGAAACAACTATATGATGAACTACCTGTAGCTTATGCCTGCTATTCACGACTATCCTATTGAATTAACAACGACATTAAAATATCTCAGACCACTCCTCGACGGTGAAACGACGTTGAAACCATGCCTACTAATCATCCTATAAAAAGCCCACAGCAGACTAAAATTACAGAAACCACTAATCAGCCAAACCCCTGCACCCCTTCGTCGGATTCCACAACTGCAAAGCCCTAATCTGACCAAATGTCTCGTATGCCCAAGTCGCTTGAGTTTCTGTTACACTAAAAGTTTGCCGTTCCCTGGAAAACCTCTAAGGCCGTCCATTCGGCCTCGCTTTCCGTATCCGCCTTCCGTCTCCAACAGAATCCTCCATGAACTTTTTAATTTCCGCCCTCTTCTCCCCCACACTGAAAACTTTCTAATGCCCTAAACTTTCTTCAGTTTTTAGAGCAACCTCACCCCTCGTTTCATCCCTCCCTGTTCTGCCGCGCTTGTATCAAGGACACACTGACATAGCCATCTAGTAAGAAGTATTTATGGGCTGTTGATAAAGAGAACAGAAGCTGTAGAAGCCAGTATAGCCGTTACACGATTTACATGAGTATTGAATGAAAGACTAATAGGCAAATGATTCGCGTCTGTATATTGGTACGGGCATATTTCTCGTTGTTACTGAGGTGGTTCCATATTGATGTTATTTTTGAAACGTACATTTCGTCCATGCCTCAAATCTTCTGTGGTGTTGCCCGGACTTACACACGCTGTAGTGAGCACAATCCACGTCCTCTTGGCGATGGGCGGCGTGTGAAGAAGTTACGCGACAGCTGTTCCACGTATTTGAATGGAAACGTTTGTCTGGCCTGGATTAATTACTTGCACTGTTACACCTATAAAATCAAAATATGGGTGGCAGCCTCGCTTTGACCCACGATGTAGGGTTAAAAGCTCTCGCTACTCGAAAGTCAATAAGTAAAAGCCCTGCTGCGTTCCAACCACTTATAGAAGGATTCCAAGATCCGGCCACTGGACTGGAAAATGTACACCGATAACAATTCAGACACCGCCTGCAGCTGGCTCCTAATTCGGGGCATTGGTTGGTTCTTTAATTTGATCGCTTTACTGAACAGCTTAACTTTGAATCAGGCAAGTTTCTATCACTTTAATCCGTGATAGCAAGTAACTGATATTAATTACAGAAATTTTAAAATGTTCATGTGTTTCTGCGAAAATCGTCACGACCTGCAGCTAGCTAATGGCTCCACGGTCTGCTCTGAGGTGTCTCTTTGATAGTGAACAAGTGCACGCTTACTGATAGGCAATGCTTGCGCCTGCGAGCATGTTTGGGACTGTCCCAGTGTTTCATTCTGCGGCAGGTAAGTCGGCTGATCACGGGGGCTCACCTGCTCGCGACTTCAGAAATAAACGCTACGAAGACCCCACCTCCACCTGAAAAACCCCACCTCCACCTCAGAGGGCACGCGGCTTCTACACCGCTCGAGGTCTGCCAATCGAGCTCCGAAAACATTCCACGAAATAATTTAACCTTGGGCACTCCAGCCAATCAGAACGAGGAGCGTAGTGTACACATTCTCACTGCCAACATCCTGCTCCTGCTTGCAGCGCTTTTGTAAGGTGCTGCCTTTTGCTACGTTTTAGGAAATTTTCCCAGAACCGATGTTGGAAACGCCGGTCGTCATGCGGAAATCACACGTGTAAGCTCGCCATGTAGGCTCCGACCACAACCCATTTGGAACGATTAGGAGAAGCCCACTAATCTTTTTGAGGTAAAAGAAAAAGTCATTCTTCGACGTGCAGCTGGAAATTGGCTGAGGCGACTGCAATACTGAATAGGACTAGCACATTTTAGTGGGCAGGAAAAAAATACACTTCTGGCCATTAAAATTGCTACACAAAGAAGAAATGCACATGATAAACGGGTATTCATTGGACAAATATATTGTACTAGAACTGACATGTGATTACATTTTTATGCAATTTGGGTGCATAAATCCTGAGAAATCAGTACGCGGAACAACCACCTCTGGCCGTAATAACGGCCTTGATACGCCTGGGCATTGAGTCAAACAGAGCTTGGATGGCGTGTACATGTTCAGCTGCCCATGCAGCTTCAACACGATACCACAGTTCATCAAGAGTAGTGACTGGCGTATTGTGGCGAGCCAGTTGCTCGGCCACCATTGACCAGACGTGTTCAATTCGTGAGAGATCTGGAGAATGTGCTGACCAGGCCAGCAGTCGAACATTTTCTGTATCCGGAAAGGCCAGCACAGGACATGCAACGTGCGTTCGTGCATTATCCTGCTGAAATGTAAGGTTTCGCAGGGATCGAATGAAGGGTAGAGCCACGGGTCGTAACACATCTGAAATATAACGTCCACTGTTCAAAGTGCCGTCAATGCGAACAAGTTGTGACCGAGACGTGTAACCAATGGCACCCCGTACCATCACGCCGGGTGATACGCCAGTATGGCGATGACGAATACACGCTTCCAACATGCGTTCACCGCGATATCGCCAGACACGGATGCGACCATCATGATGCTATAAACAGAACCTGGATTCATCCGAAAAAATGACGTTTTGCCATTCGTGCACCCAGGTTCGTCGTTGAGCACACCATCGCAGACGCTCCTGTCTTTGATGCAGCGTCAAGGGTAACCGCAGCCACGGTCCACGAGCTGATAGTCCATGCTGCTGCAAACGTCGTCAAACTGTTCGTGCAGATTGTTGTTGTCTTGCAAACGTCCGCCATTTGTTGACTCAGGGATCGAGACGTGGCTGCACGATCCGTTACAGCCATGTGGATAAGGTGCCTGTCATCTCGACTGCTAGTGATACGAGGCCGTTGGGATCCAGCACGGCGTTCCGTATTACCCTCCTGAACCCACCGATTCCATATTCTGCTCACAGTCATTGGATCTCGACCAACGCGAGCAGCAATGTCGCGATACGATAAACCGCAATCGCGATAGGCTACAATCCGACCTTTATCAAAGTCGGAAACGTGGTGGTACGGATTTCTCCTCCTTACACGAGGCATCACAACAACGTTTCACCAGGCAACGCCGGTCAACTGCTGTTTGTGTATGAGAAATCGGTTGGAAACTTTCCTCATGTCAGAACGTTGTAGGTGTCGCCACCGGCGGCAACCTTGTGTGAATGCTCTGAAAAGGTAATCATTTTCGTATCACAGCATCTTCTTCCTGTCGGTTAAATTTCGCGTCTGTAGCACGTCATCTTCGTGGTGTAGCAATTTTAATGGCCAGTAGTGTATGTTACGTTTTCTGTTGCTTTGCGAAGTCTTACGGAGGCAGTACTGGTGGAGGCTCTGGAGAACCGGCGACTGCCTCACTGGCAAACTTGTTACAGTCTCAAAGTGGCTGGCAGTACACAGTTACCTGCGATGATTACGAGGTCGCGCTCCTGCAAGCCGTAGGGGGCAGAGGAAAAGGAGGGCTACGCAGTGACGGTACTCTCTCTCGCGTCTACCGGTGTAGTCACGTAATGACCGGCATTAAAACGACACCGGCGTAGCCGCGTTTACGGCTTGAATGGCGGCCCCTGCGTCTTCCCGGCTGCAGAGCAAAGCGGCCGCGCCACGCCACGCCCCCCCGCGATCCGCTGCCTGTGAAGTCGGCCCCCCTTTCCTTTGTGCTGCCCGCCCGCCTTACACAACAGCCGCGAAAAGCGAGCGGCGCGCCCCTAATTAACAGGTGGGATACGGCGACAGGCGATGCCCGCTCCTCGGGCGCAAGAAGCCGTGGCAGCTCGTACCACTTCCCTGGGAAAAGGAGAACGCAACCACTTGACGCATTCACACGCACGCGTGCGACACTGCTTCCGACAGCACACGTGTCAGTGCCTGCTACTACGGAACCACCTATTAATACATACCTTGATGAGGCTCTCACTGGACGATTAGTTTGCGACCCAATCTGACTTTATTCAGGTAGCACTAGATACCTACGACTAGGCGCTTTGTCTTGCATAGCGGTAATAAAATATACTGGGCGCTCCATTGATCGTGACCGGGCCAAATATCTCACGAAATAAACGGCACCGAAAAAACTACAAAGAACGAAACTCGTCTAGCTTGAAGGGGGAATCCAGATGGCGCTATGGTTGGCCCGCTAGATGGCGCTGCCATAGCTCAAACGGATATTAACTGCGTTTTTTTAAACAGGAACCCCCATTTTTATTACATATTCGTGTAGTACGTAAAGAAATTTGAATGCTATAGTTGGACCACCTTTTTCGTTTTGTGATAGATGGCGCTGTAACAGTCACAAACATATGGCTCACAATTTTAGACGAACAGTTGGTAACAGGTAGGTTGCTTAAATTAGAATACAGAATGTAGGTATGTTTCAGCATTTTATTTAGGTTGTTCCAATGTGATACATGTACCTTTGTGAACTTATCATTTCTGAGAACACATGCTGTTACCGCGTGATTACTTGTAAATACGACATTAATGCAATAAATGCTCAAAATGATGTCCGTCTACCTCAATGCATTTGACAATACGTGTAACGACATTTCTCTCAACAGCGAGTAGTTCGCCTTTCGCAATGTTCGCACATGCGTTGACAATGCGCTGACGCATGTTGTCAGGCGTTGTCGGTGGATCACGATAGCAAATATCCTTCAACTTTCCCCACAGAAAGAAATCCAGCGACGTGAGATCCGGCGAATGTGCTTCGACGACCAATCCAACTGTCATGAAATATGCTATTCAATACCGCTTCAACCGCACGCGAGCTACGTGCCGGACATCCATCATGTTGGAAGTACATCGCCATTCTGTCATGCAGTGAAACATCTCGTAGTAACATCGGTAGAACATTACGTAGGAAATCAGCATACTTTGCACCATCGATAAAATGGGGGCCAATTATTCTTCCTTCCAAGGTCGCTGATGTTCCACTTCTCGCAGCCATCGTGGATTTTCCGTTGCCCAATAGTACATATTATGCCGGTTTAAGTTACCGCTGTTGTTCAATGACGCTTCGTCGCTAAATAGAACGCGTGCAAAAAACCTGTCATCGTCCCGCAACTTCTCTTGTGCCCAGTGGCAGAACTGTACACGACGTCGCCATGCAATTCCTGGTGCATAGAAATATGGTACAAGTGCAGTCGACGTTTTTGAAATTCCCGATTCCCGCGCAATTTGTCTGCTACTGATGTACGGATTAGCCGCGACAGCAGCTAAAACACCTACTTGGGCATCATCATTTGTTGCAGGTCGTGTTTGACGTTTCACATGTGGCTGAACACTTCCTGTTTCCTGAAATAACGTAACTATCCGGCGAACGGTCCGGACACTTGGATGATGTCGTCCAGGATACCGAACAGCATACAAAGCACACGCCCGTTGGGCATTTTGATCACAATAGCCACACATCAACACGATATCGATCATTTCCACAAGTGGTAAACGGTCCACTTTAACGCGGGTAATGTATCAAGAAGCAAATACCATCCGCACTGGCGGAATATTACGTGATGCCACGTACTTATGCGTTTGTGACTATTACAGCGCCATCTATCACAAAGCGAAAAAAGTGGTCCAACTAAAACATTCATATTTCTTTACGTACTACGCGAATATGTAACAAGAAATGGGGGTTCCTATTTAAGAAAAACGCAGTTGATATCGGTTTGACCTATGGCAGCGCCATCTAGCGGGCCAACCATAGCGCCATCTGGTTTCCCCCTTCAAGCTAGACAAGTTTCGTTCTTTGTAGTTTTTTCGTTTGATGCTTATTTCGTGAGATATTTGCCCCGGTCACGATCAATGGACCACCCTGTATACACAAACCTTTCTCGTGAATCAGTCTGTTAGTATCAAAATCTCTGCCGTAGTTCATAATCCAATTTAAGTTCCTTGTGATTTCCCTAAATCGCTCCGGGCAAAAACCGGACACTTTCTTTGAAAGGGCACAGCCGATTTCCTTTCCTATCCTAGAAACAATCCAAGCTCATGATTTGCCTCTAATGATCTTCGTGTCGACGCGACGTTAAACCAGAATCTTGCTTCCTTCTTTTTTTATTGTAGGTCCCGAGATTCGTCTTCACATTCGACTAACCCGCAAAAAATATCGTTTTAAAACAGTTTTTACATTGAAGTCTCTATAACGTAACATTTAATGTTTATTATTTAACCAGTAAACCCCAGATTCTATAAAGAATCGAACTACCACGTATTATAAAACAGTTGGAAACATGTAATTACTTTACAAATGTGCTAATCTGTTACATATTTCACATTAATCATGTAAGCCGCAAAAAGTTTACAAAAGATTTGAAACTATGTTTGAAATTTACTGGAAGTCTCCAAGTACTCTCATTCTCAAATAGTGGATGGCTGTAGTTGGGATAGTTTGAGATTAGAGAGCTAAAGACATATACACACTTTCTAACTGTAGTTCTTATCCTACTCTGTTGTACCTTTAAGTCTTATCTTACTTTGTTGAGCTTTTAACATAAGATTATACCTTTTAATGAGTAGATTATGACAGCATTTTCAGCTTTTAGACTAAGTAAGTAAGTAGATGAAACTAGCCTTTTCCCCACAGATTCGCCTACAAATTCATTGGACACAATATCGCCCCCACCTGCTCCCCCCGTCTCTGTTTCTGTCTCTTCCTCTGTCACTCTGCCCCCCTCATCCTTCCACCTCCGTCTATCTCAGCCCTATCTTCACTCTACTGTCTCTTCATCTCCTCCTCTTTATCTCCATCTCCCTACTCTCTGAGCATCTCTTCCTCGCCCTTTCTTTGAACATCTCCTCTATCCCACTCTCTGTCCATCCCATCTTCATGCATCCCTCTATCTTATCCTTCTCTTCTCTCTGATCATCTGCGTCTACCTCTCTCTGTGTACATCTCCTTCTCCCCCTCTTTCCATCTACCTCCTCCCTCTCTCTCTCCATCCCCTCTCCTTTCTCTTTAGTACCTACCTTCTCCTCCACACTCTCTGTCTCCTCCTGCGCCACTCTTGTGTCCTTCTCCTCACCCTGTCTGTGTCCTTACACTCCTTCAACCTTCTCTCTGTCTATCTCCACCTGCCTTCCTCCCTTCCTGCCCATCCCTCTATCTAGACTGATACTCCACCAGCACTACACATCTATCATGCAGGGCAGCCTGTGTGTCTGGGGCTGAAAAACTGTTTCTTGCCCCTGACAGCTAGGATGCCATGCAAAGCAGGTCGATAAGGCAGATCGATACTACTCCAACACAGCATGTCTGTTGTGCAGAGCAGCCTTCATGTTGAGGATTGGACAACCATTTCTTGCCCCTGACATCTAGGATGCCTTGCAAAGCACGTTGACCAGGCAGCTGACACTGTTCCTAGACAAATAAGCTCCTCATGTAGGGCAGCCTATACGCCAAGGGCTGGAAAAACACATTTTTGCGCTGCTATTGGAGCTAGGAGGTCATAAGCTCAGCAGTGCTGGTGCTCGTGAGGCTCACTTACAGCTTTTGTGCAAAACTTGGTTGAAAACAATCCAGGGGTTTGGAAGGAAATCTTGAACATATACCCACATACACCATCTGCTTTATGTACAGAGAGATATTGGAAATCGCAGTCTTGGTGCCCCTGAAGCCTTCGGATTGACAATGCGCAACTGAAATCACGTACCTTGAATGGGGCAAGTTTCGTAATAATGGAGATACTGTGCACTTTAAGTGTACAACTGTATAATATAATGAGCTGACATGAATAATAAAAATAAAATAATTGAAATCATTAAGATATTCCATACAGTTTATTAACACTGCCATAAACAACTATATTTTTTAAGAAAAAGGAACGAAATATTGAGCTTCACTCCAGTACAAAAATCAGTATGTCAGATTTACAAATGATGTACTGCAATTATGTATGCAATTGGTAATGGTACAATTATTACAAGAAACAAATATTTTTTGTTTTGAAAAGATTTGTATTTGTTTACTTGACTTTTGAATTTCCATGTCCATGGTGCATTGTGGCTTTATTTGATGTTACAAGCCATGAATCTGCCTTTCAGACTCTGTGGATCTTTACCCATCTCGAATGTTTCCCACGATGTTCACTTCACAAATGAAGTTGCACTGAAATAGTTTGAAGGGTTCATCTGCTGGGTGCATTATATATATATATATATATATATATATATATATATATATATATGTATGTATGTATGTATGTATGTGTGTGTGTGTGTGTGTTTCACTTGGTGCTACTCGGGGTATTTGATGTAAGAAAGCATGGGCTTTGAGAGGTGAATGTTGTCTTCATTCAGATCAGTTATAAACTGAAAAATTCAGCCAAATAATCCCATACAAAATAATTACATGTACGTCTTTTATGATTAACGATGGCCCACACTACAGTATTAAAATGATGACTTTTAATTTTAAATTTTTGTGGGGCAGGTAGCTGGCAACCCTTATTCAGTAGAGAGAAAATGACAGATGCGAGTTGTCAGGTATCAATGTTGAGAACGCTTTCATTTGTCCATCATATGACTGCTCTCGACCTTAAAGAGTTCAGCACTGCCGCAGATGGTATTACATTAGTCATATTCCATGAACCCCATGGAGTCAATAACGTACCTTTAACTTGATTAAAGTACAATATAGTGAAATGTCATTACATTACTGTATTTAAGTGCTAATTCAAATTACAAATTGAAATAAAACACTAAATTCAACAACTTTTTGGTGTAGTAGAAGGAGTTGCCTAATAGAAAGTTCTTTGATCCACTCAAATTCCGCTACATTTAATGTTCTGTGGTTGGTTGTTGAATACTTATGCATCTGTATCTGACCGTTTTCCATACTAATATAAACCCTTTACAGTCTCTGTAGAGGTTGTTTTTGGTCCTAACGTTGTATTAATTGTTTTCACTACTTTTGTGAAAAGAGAATGATTGGAAATCATAAAGGACACTTTAAAAGACTTGACATGGTCAATAATGTGGAGAAATGATGTTAGTTTTCAGTCTAGCCTATATTTGTCTAGATGATGAGTTTATAAACTGATATGACCGATTTAGATTCTGCTAGTAATCTTCTTCAGATCTAAAATATACAGAAAAATATTGCTTATAAAAAGTTATATCTACTTACATAATATATAGTATAAAGAAAAAACAGGAAGTAACAAGGTATGTGCCACTATCATTGGTGACTGTAACATTTCACATATTCTACAATCATGTACTGAGCCATTAAAACCATTGTGTGTTTCGTGATACAGCTATTTAAGATAAAAAGAAACATGCATCAACTAGAAGATACTGCTGTATGCACAATTACAAAACTGAATCTATCATATTAAAACAAACAATATACAAAACAATATACAAAAGGATATTGGCAGATTAACTTAAGATAGTAAAAGAGTTCAATGACTGAAAATAATGAAGTCTGGGGAGAGTATATGAGAAGATAAATAATAATAATTCTAAAGAGCAGGTTGCTAATTCATAATGGAAGCTTATCCTTAGTAAAGTGTGAAGTAACATATCAAATTAAATGCAAGGTGTAATTAGGAATGTTATATTGTCAAAAAGTTCATTGCACAACAGTAAATTATGTTAGTAATTTAACAAATAAAATTCAAAGTACAGAAGGACAGAGAGGGAACATTGCCCCACCAATGAGTTCATGCAGCCTCCAGAGGTCGCTTCATTCCAGCATGTTGTATCTTGTTGTTGACCCAGTTGCTGATGTATTGTGAATGACTACAGAAGGGTCCTTGTTTCTGCATGTCATTGTATCGCATTTTAACATCCTTGTAAGCATGTCAGGTAGCTAGAGCAGCTACTCAAAAATATTAAATTACTCCCTCTGATCAAATTACTCCCTCTGATGAGACTTGTGCTTTTCATTCAAAATGGTTCTGGAGAGCACTTTTTGCAACTAAAGATTTCAATGTCCTCTACCATATAGAGCAGTCTTCCTTTTGTTATTGTAAATTACACTTTCACATTCTGTTCTACATTTGTTGTAGAGTGCTCGTTTTTGACAATGTGTGTGTGTGCCAAAAACAGTTTTATTTTGTAAATACGTCTTCTCTGTAAAATATGTTCTAAACAACTGGTAGGTCTGATCTATGTAATACCGATCACAGTTACTGCAGATCGTTTTGTGCACATCTGTATTGAGGGGTATGTCACATTCAGTTCCACTTTTATGCCAGAGATGTAACATCAAAGAATTGTTTGTTTGAAAATTTATTGTAACGTTTGATTTTTTAAAACAGTTCTCAGTTTTTGTGGTATTTTGTCATAGATTTAAGAGTCAGGAAGTCTCTTCTAAAAGTATTTGTATGAAGTGTAGCCTTGTATGGAAGTGAAGCATGGAAAATAAATAGTTTAGACAAGAAAAGAACAGAAGCTATAGAAATGTGGTGTTACAGAAGAACGCTGAAGATTAGATGGGTAGATCACGTAACTAATGAGGAGGTACTGAATAGAATTGGGGAGAAGAGAAATTTGTGGTACAACTTGACTAGAAGAAGGGATCAGTTGACAGGACGTGTTCTGAGGCATCAAGGGATCACCAATTTAGTACTGGAGGGCAGCGTGGAGGGTAAAAATCGTAGAGGGAGACCAAGAGATGAATACACTAAGCAGATTCAGAAGGATGTAGGTTGCAGTAGGTACTTCGAGATGAAGAAGCTTGCACAGAAGAGAACAGCATGGAGAGCTGCATCAAACCAGTCTTTGGACTGAAGAGCACAACAACAACAACAACATGTCACAGCAATATACTTAGTTTTAATTTTATGGCCTTGTGACTAGTTTACATATATTCTATTCATTTCGTTTCTTGATTTTTTAATAAGTTATTGGTAAGAAGTGTTTTTATAACCATTTGCTAGAGCAGTCTCTTTCAGTGTACAGGTTCTTTATTTCACTTTTCTCCAATAACATTGGATATTCTGACTCTCATGAAAATTCAGTTATAATCCTACTGCCTTGAACGATCTGCTGATGTTTTAGAATGTTTCATTAGCTGCCTTTTTTCCTTATATTTGTACCATCTAAGGAAATTAGAAGATTTGCATGTTCTGAAACTGCACATGGAAGACCATTTATGTAGATCAGAAACGATACACGATCCAAAATTATTCCTTGTGGTACTGCATGTCTGGTTGCTTCACATTCTGAGTGCCTCTCATTGTGTGATTTACATTGAGCAGATACACACTGCTTTCTGTCATTCAGATAACATAAAACAATGAGTCTGCTGAGCCTGTTGTCCTGTAATATTTTAAGGTTTTCGTTAGGATGTAATTCACACAATTAAAAACTTTTGAAAATACTGGCGGTAATCAGATAGGTTGATAATTCTTCGCTAATGTTTTGTTTCGTTTCTTGTGAAGTGGCTGGACAACCGAATAATAAATCTCTGGGAACTTTCGACTTTGAAAAGATTCAGTAACTTGATATATTACTAAGTTCAGCCGAAGAACAGAACATTTCATTATTTTTCCACTGATTTCGTCATAAATACTTAAACATTTATTTCCAAAGGAGTTGATAATACTGACTTATTTTGGAGACGTTGGATCTAGTTGATTTTTGTCAAACTTGTTTTGGAAGGCTATACTTATGAAGTGTAGGTTGTCTGGTGGTGAAGTCTTCAAATATAAATACATACTTAACAGAAAAAGAGCAAATGTTTCTGCAGTTTGAAGACTATATTTGATTAGTTCGTTATGTATATCTACCTTCACAGAAATTTCTTCATTTTTCTTGATTATTTTTCCTATCCCTATTTTACTATGTTCCAAATAGTTTCTGTTTGTCACTGGAGGAGCTTACTTTTCCGTGAAAATACATACATTTTCATGCTCTGATACCTCTGCTTAGAAATACACACAACAGTGTGGAACATGGTTCAAGGTTTGACCCTGTTATCATCAATTTCCTTGATTCCACGTGAAGTCCTCTCTTAGTTTTGCACGATGTTAATATATCATGTTTGTAATCTTCGGCGTAGGCGAATTTAATCTAGTTTCACCTTTTAATTTTTTTAGGAAAATAGTTTTTAAAGTAGCTATGACTGCGTTTACAAAATAAATTAGGTTTCTCATTCACACCAACGGTTTGTTCACATCTTCCAGTCTGTATTTCGCAAGTTCTTCTTGAATTCAATTCCTTTTCCATTTCATTGTCTTGTAGTTTTCCAAATTTCTTGAATGTCAACAGTTACCATCATGGTCTTAGTGTCCATTGAGTGTGGGAATTACACTAGGACTTTGTAGTCTCTATGCAGCTATAAAAATATTGTCAGTATCAGTGTTGTTGGTTCGCATAATTCTTGTTGCAAATTGTATGAGTGTAGGTAGAGTACTTGAAATAGCAGTGGAATAAGCATCCTCTGAGAATTTTGAATTGAAATCTGCAACTAATTTTATCTCATTTTGCTTGGAAGTCAAGAAGTTTATGAAACGGCAACGGAATAAGGAGACTATGAGGATTCTGAATTAAAATCTGCACTTAATTTTCTCTCATTCTACTTAGAACTCATGAAGTTTAATAATGCATCAAATTTCTTCATACTTAACTCAAAACTTCCACATGGAGCACTGTATATCGTCACTGTTATTTCTGAATTGCCATGGAGATCTACTTCTGCCGCACAAGCTTTAAAACGGGATCCCTACGAAATCGATGTGTCTCAATGTTTTTATGCTTACTGTATGTCCACAATTAAAGTTACAGGTTTTCAAAAGGCTGTAGAAAGAGACCAGCTGCTCGGAATTAGGTCAGATTTTAAGTGCATATTATCTACTCATAAAAAAATAACGAGAATTTTACCAAGGACATGCCAAAACGCAGAATTGCAGAACATGGCCAACGGAGAATCGGCAAGCACCTCAGCTGTACCACTTTACTGTACAAAGAGGCCTATATGGTGCAGGTTGACGGCATCACTAATCGTAGGACCATATTTTTTCGAGGAGATGAGTCCTGCGGGTCTTGTTAAGTATACAGTCATAGGTAAACGCTATGAGAGTCTCCAGCGCACCAGCGTCATTCCAATCCTTCAACAGCGTGGATGTGTGGTTAGGATCATTTTTATGGGAGATGGCCCTCCTCCACATATTGCACAGCCAGTTAAGCGGCTGCCGCTGTGACATTTCGGAAATTCTATAATTATCATCCGTCATTTCCCTACAGCCTGGCAGTTCATTTCACCCGATCTCAATCCGCGTGACTTCTGGTTTTAGGGTTATCTGAAAAATGTTGCGTTCAGTGCTCCAATTACGAACGTAGGCGAATTGAAGGCACGCCATGGCGCAGTGCATTCTGCACGTGACGCCCTAGGGGTCTAGACACTCTAGTTTCTTGTGGAACATTCTATTTCTCGATTTCAACTTGTGGCCGGAAACGATGGACAGCGTACTGAACACGTCTTGCACTAGTCTCGTGACAATTAGAAACCGGCGCCATTTTGCTTTTTATTCGGTTTTTGGCCCTCAGGACAATTTAAAACCGATTTTTCCCATTTGCCGTTGTGGATGAACTTACGTAACTGACAGTGACATGGCTGTCACGTACATTGAACAGTATGGATGGATGTGCAACTCAGACCACAGTCGTGTAATGCGATTCATCTGTGATTTGTAGCCGAACACAATTACATTAAGAGGCTTACAGTACCATCTGTTGGTAAAATTTTCGGTCTTTTTTGTGACGTTCCCCCCTATGTCAACAATATGCTTTTCAAATTTGACGTCATTCTAACCAGTGGTTCTCCTTGTACAGCGTTTTGAAACTGGAACTTTAATTATGGACACCCTGTTTATCCCTAATGTTAAATGGTAACTCTCTATTCTCCATACCTGGCTAGCCGTATCTCAGAGGGAAACGTTAGTGATCTTGGCTAAACAGATCGTGCTTTCTTTCTTTTTCCCACTTACGCCAGAGTCCCGCAGTGATCGCAGGGTCGGCGTGGTTACAACGGATGTGGCGGTGTTAGTGTGAGGGGTGGCCGGATGCCCTTCCTGCCGCCACCCCATACCCTCCAGGATGGAATCAGTGTACCCCAACTGCCTGCCTATAGTGGAAAGCGTGAAATAGTGCGGACGTGTTTCAAATGTCTGCGACGCGTGTAACTGAGGCGGAACAGGGGGGGACCAGACCAGTATTCACCCAGCAGGATGTGGAAAACCGCCTAAAAACCACATCCAGGCTGGCCGGCACACCTGCCCGCGTCGTTAATCAGCCGGGCGGATTCGATCCGGGACCGGCGCGCCTACCCGGGTCCAGGAAACAGCGCGTCAGCGCTCTCGGCTACCCTGGCGGGTTCTTGGCTAAGCAGAACGTACAGTAACTACAATAATTTCAAAGAAGTTGTAATATTGCTGCTTCATTAATGAATGAACCATAAGACTAGCTGCTTCTTTATTGCCCTTTACTAATAAATCGCGGCGATCCACATCTGTACTTCTAAATGGCTAAAGTGTTCATGGTACACAGCCCGAATTGCAGGTTGTCTACGTAACGGCGTCAAGCGGCAGAAAAATTTGATCGTCAATATTTCAAACAATTATGCACCAATTTAAAAATTTAAACTTCTGTCATAATCTTCTCGTTAGGAGGAGCATTACTGTTGGAAACTGTGTATGTCTTGAGGCACTCTAACTCACCTCCAGCAAATAAACAAACTATATTCTTCCAGTTTTCGAGAGTGACAAAACTTATTGACTTGCAACAAATTTTATCCATAATTTCAAACTTTTGCGAATATTTTCCCGATAACACCGCCCCCACCCCTGCAAACCGATGAAAGGAAAAACTTTACCTCAGCTATATTTTCGCTCTTCACGCAGTAAAACTGCAGCATCAGGTACGATCTTCCAATTTATTACTTTTTTACCACTTACGCTATTCACAATACATTTTGAAGACGGTATCAATATTCCTGCAAAATTATATCTTTGTACGACATATAATTCAAGAGATACGTAGTCATAAACATTGAGATGCATGAAAAGCTAACTGTTCTCGAAACGGAGAGCACGTTAACCAAATTATACTCATCCAGTGTTAGATAATAAGAGCGCTTTGCGACTTACAACAGAATTAAAACATAATAATTTCTAACCTTTTCTCTACTTTTTTATCAGTCTGTGGGTAAATAAATCTGAAAATAATAAAACCAAAATTATTTGCAACCAAATCGGGTTTACGTACTTAAATGATTTGTAAATAATCATATGGTTCAAATGGCTCTAAGCACTATGACACTTAACATCTGAGGTCGTCAGTACCCTAGAGCTTAGAACTACTTAAACCTAACTAACCTAAGGACATCACAGACAGGCATGCCCGAGGCAGGATTCGAACCTGCGGCCGTAGCAGCAGCGCGGTTCCGGACTGAAGCGCCTAGAACTGCTCGGTCACAGCGGCCGGCAATAATCATATGTTTCATGCTGTTTTATACATGGGAGTTTAATTCTTTAAAGAATCTACGTCTGTATATAGATCCATACTTCACAAGCCACCGCACGGTGCTGAGCGGAGGGTACCCTACTAATTATTTCCGTTTCTGTTCCACGTGCAAATTGACCGAGGGAAAAATGACTGTCTATAGGTCTCTGTACGAGCGCAAATTACTCGTATCTTCGTGGCCCTTACACGAAATGTACATTGGCCGCAATAGAATCGTTCTGCAGTCAGATTCAAATGTCGCTTCTCTAAATTTTCCTATAGTGTTCCTCGAAAAGATCTACATCTACATCTACGTGATTACTCCGCTATTCACAATAATGTGCCTGGCAGAGGGTTCAATGAACCACCTTGAAGCTGTCTCTCTACCGTTCCACTCTCGAACGGCACGAGGGAAAAACGAGCACTTATATTTTTCTGGGCGAGCTCTGATTTCTCTTATTTTATCGTGATGATCATTTTTCCCTTTGTAGGTGGGTGGCAACAGAATGTTTTAGCAATCGGAGAAGAAAACTGGTGATTGAAATTTCATGAGAAGATCCCATCACAACGAAAAACGCCTTTGTTTTAATGATTGCCATTCGAATTCAAGTGTCATGTCTGTGACACTATCTCCCCTACTTCGCGATAATACAAAACGAGCTGCCCTTCTTTGTACTTTTTTGGTGTCATCCGTCAGTCCCACCTGATGCGGATCCCACACCGCACAGCAACACTCCAGAACGGGGCGGGCAAGCGTAGTGTAAGCAGTCTCTTTAGTAGGCCTGTTCCACCTTCTAAGTGTTCTGCCAATGAATCGCAGTCTTTGGTTTGCTCTTCCCACAAAATAATCTATGTGATCGTTCCAATTTAGGTTATTTGTAATTGTAATCCCTAATTTTTCTTCTTTAGGGCCAACAGCGTAATATATGTCTGATAACCACGTAATTGTTACAGTACATACATCAAATAGCTGCTTATAATGAGTAATCTTTATTTACAATTACGACAGACTGTTTCGGCTTTATCACCATTTTCAAGTACGTCTAGATTGATGTGACGTCCATATTGCGTCGTAAGTGGACTGTTTTGTAATGGTCACTGCTTTAATAAGATCGTAAATGTTGTTGTCAAGATGTTAAAGTGTTAATTACGATGTGACAGCAGTTTGACAGTTCCACTATTATGAAGCGATAAAGCCGAAACAGTCTGTCGTAATAGTAAATAAAGATTACTCATTATAAGCAGCTATTTGGTGTATGTACTGTAACAATTATGTAATCCCTAAGTATTTAGTTGAATTTACAGCCCTCAGATCTGTGTGACTTATCGCGTAATCAAAATTTAGCGGATATCTTTTAGTACTCATGAGAATAACTTCATACTTTTATTTATTGAGGGTCCATTGCTACTTTTCGGACCATACAGATATCTAAATCATTTTGCAGTTCGTTTTGGTCATCTGACGCTAAATGACAGCATCATCTGCAAACAATCGAAGACGTGATGTTTAAAGCTTTCCCGGCGCACTGTTTGTTCCATAAAAACACGGGAGAACTGCCGGATATCAGTAACGTCCTGCCACAGTTGGCGTCCTTGGGGAACGCCGGATATCACTTCTGTTTTACTCGATGACTTTTCGTCTATTACTACCAACTGTGACCTTTCTGACAGGAAATCACGAATCAAGAAGCACAACTGAGGCGATACTCCGTAGGCACGCAGTTTGGTTAGTAGACGCTTGTGAGGATCGCTGTCGAAAACCTTCTGGAAATAAAATATGGAATCAATTTGACATCACCTTTCGATATCACTCATTACTTCGTGAGTATAAAGAACTAGTTGTGTTTCACAAGAACGATATTTTCTGAATCCGTGCTGACTATGTGTCAATAAATCGTTTTCTTGGTGGTAATCCATATGTTCGAATATAGTATATGTTCCAAAACCCTACTGCAAATCGACGATAGTGATATGCGCCTGTAATTCAGCGGTTACTCCTGTTTCCCTTTTTGGGTATTGGTGTGACTTGAGCAACTTTCCAGTCTTTATGTACGCTTTTCCTCCAGGCATTAGCATTTTAATTCCCGAAGCGCCTCCGTAACACTTACGAACTTAAGAACAACAAATCTCGCAGCCCGCCTCTGAATTGCTTCCATATCATCCTTCATTCCAAACTGGTATGGATTCCAAACACTCCAGCAGTACTCAAGAATAGGTCGCACCAGCGTCGCACAAGCGGTCTCCTTCCCAGACGAGTCACGCTTTCCCAGACTTCTCTCAGTGAAGCGGAGTCCACCGATCACCTTCCCTATCAGAAACCTCACATTCCCGTTACATTTCATATCGGTTTGCAACGTTAGGCCCAGATATTTAAACGACATGACTGTGTCAAGAAGGACACCGCTAATGCCGTATCCCTATTTTACAGGTTTGTTTTTCCTACTCATCCGAATCAACTTACATTTTTGTACATTTAGAGCTATGTGCCCTTCATCACAGTGACTAGAAGTTTGGTCTAAATCAGCTATCCTTTATCCTTCTACACTCGCTCAGTTTAGACACCTTCCCTTACCCCACGGCATCATTACCAAACAGATTGCAGATTGATCATACAATGTAAGCTTTCACGGCCGGTATTGTCTTCACTTAAAACTTCCGGGCTGATAGACGATGGTCGAAGTATAAAACTCTCCCCTGACGTTTCGTCTCCGACTGTGGGAGACATCCTCTGAGGTACAGCGGCGAACTTGGTTCAAATGGCTCTGAGCACTATGGGACTTAACTGCTGTGGTCATCAGTCCCCTGTAACTTAGAACCACTTAAACCTAAATAACCTAAGGACATCACAAACATCCATTCCTGAGGCACGATTCGAACCTGCGACCGTAGCGGTCGCGCGGTTCCAGACTGTCGCGGCTAGAACCGCTCGGCCACCCCGGCCGTCACAGCGGCGAACTGCGAAGATAACTCGAGGAAGCGCTGATTATATAGGCAGTACAGAGGGCGCCACAGTCGATCACGTGGCGTCGGCCATGAGATTGTCTCTGGTAATGCCAACATTCTCGATTGAAAGTAATCGATCGTCAGGCTTGCGGTGCAACGCTGACACCCAAATTTTGTCCAGTTTAACACCTTCGTCTTTCCTGTTAAAATTATTACGGTGCTTATCAATCTCGATAGCCTCTCTATACATGCGTGCATAATAATGCGAGGTTTTTGATATGACGCTCGTCTCGCTGAATTTTATTTCGTGATCACCTTCCTGGTAAACATGTTCCGCTACGGCCGATTTATCCGTGGGATGCCGCCGATGAGAACATACTAGGTTCTATTACTCAACAAGTCTTTCAGCCACTTGCGCATCTTGGAGCCTATCCGATATACTCGTATCTTCATGAACAGTCTGCAGTGAGATACCGTCTCAAAGACTATCCGGAAATCTAGAAATTTGGAATCTGTCTCGAGTTCGAGTCTCGGCCCGGCACACAGTTTTTAATCTGCCAGGAAGTTTCATATCAGCGCACACTCCGCTACAGAGTGAAAATCTCATCCTGGAAACATCCTCCAGGCTGTGGCTAAGGCATGTCTCCGTAATATCCTGCTAGTTCTGCTGGATTTGCAGGAGAAAATGGTTCAAATGGCTCCGAGCACTATGGGGCTTAACTTCTAAGGTCATCAGTCCCCTGTAACTTAGAACTACTTAAACCTAACTAACATAAGGACATCACACCCATCCATGCCCGAGGCAGGATTCGAACCTGCGATCGTAGCGATCGCGCGGTTCCAGAATGTAGCGCCTAGAACCGCTCTGCCACCCTGGTCGGATTTGCAGGAGAGCTTCTGTAAAGTTTGGAAGGTAGGAGACGAGGTACTGGCAGAAGTAAAGCTGTGAGTACCGGACGTGAGTCGTGCTTGGGTAGCTAAGTTAGTAGAGCACTTGCCTGCGAACGGCAAAGGTCCCGAGTTCGACTCTCGCTCCGGTACGCAGTTTTAATCTGCCAGGAAGTTTCATATCAGGGCACACTCCGCTGCAGAGTGAAAATCTCATTCTGGGGATATGGAATCTGCCTGTTTACCTTCATCCAAAGTTCGCCGTATGTCACATGAGGTTGGGTGTGGGGTGGGGGAAGAGAGGGGCTTCTGTCTATCTGTCGAACAGCAGACTCGGGTGGACTGCATAATACATTAAGTTCCGTCGGCAGCGGCCTCATTTGCAGGGATTCATTACGGCTAGCACTGGCTTTCCCTCGGCCTCGGAACAATAGTAACGGGAAGCACAGCCGGGCTGTCGCCCTTCCGGTCAGCGCAGCCGCAGCCGCTGGCGGTGCGTAACGCATCCCATCCCATCGCGTCCCATCCCGCCCATCACACCCCTGCTGCTTTCACACACGGCCCTTCGCCGCCGCCTGTCCAGCTCACAGCGCCCACCTCTCACATTCTCTCCAGCGTTTTGACCGTGAGGAGGCGTAGCTGACAGGAAGTACCGGGCCACGTCAATAAGTAAAGGCAATTTTTCTTCTCCATAGGTTGACAACTCTGACTCAGCAATAAAATGCATTAGCCTCACAGTTTTTTTTTGTAATTTAACTCTGTCGGTTAAATAACTAGCCCTTTTCGTATTGATTACCGAGCGAGGTGGCGCAGTGGTTAGACACTGGACTCGCATTCGGGAGGACGACGATTCAATCCCGCGTCCGGCCATCCTGATTTAGGTTTTCATCTACATCTACATCTACATCAATACTCCGGAAGCCACCTGACGGTGTGCGGCGGAGGGTACTTCCAGTACTTCTATCGGTTCTCCCTTCTATTCCAGTCTCGTATTGTTCGAGGAAAGAAGGATTGTCGGTATGCTTCTGTGTGGGCTCTAATCTCTCTGATTTTATCCTCATGGTCTCTTCGCGAGATATACGTAGGAGGGAGCAATATACTGCTCCACTCCTCGGTGAAGGTATGTTCTCGAAACTTCAACAAAAGCCCGTACCGAGCTACTGAGCGTCTCTCCTGTAGAGTCTTTCACTGGAGTTTATCTGTCATTTCCGTAACGCTTTCGCGATTACTAAATGATCCTGTACCGAAGCGCTCTGCTCTCCATTGGATCTTCTCTATCCCTTCTATCAACCCTATCTGGTACGGATCCCACACCGGTGAGCAGTATTCAAGCAGTGGGCGAACAAGCGTACTGTAACCTACTTCCTTTGTTTTCGGATTGCATTTCCTTAAGGTTCTTCCAATGAATCTCAGTATGGCATCTACGTTACCGACGATTAATTTTATATGGTCACTCCATTTTAAATCACTCCTAATGCCTACTCCCAGATAATTTATAGAGTTAACTGCTTCCAGTTGCTGACCTGCTATATTGTAGCTAAATGATAAAGAATCTTTCTTTCTTTGTATTCCTAGCACATTACACTTGTCTACATTTAGATTCAATTGCCATTCCCTGCATCATGCGTCAATTCGTTGCAGATCCTCCTGCATTTCAGCACAATTTTCCATTGTTACAACCTCTCGATATACCACAGCATCATCCGCAAAAAGCCTCAGTGAACTTCCGATGTTATCCACAAGGTCCTTTATACAGGGTGTTACAAAAAGGCACGGCCAAACTTTCAGGAGACATTGCTCACACACAAAGAAAGAAAATATGTTACGTGGACATGTGTCTGGAAACGCCCACCTTCCATGCTAGAGATCATTTTATTACTTTTCCGTGGTTTCTCTAAATCACTCCAGGCAAATGCCGGGATGGTTCCTCTGAAAGGGCACGGCCGACTTCCTTCCCTAATTCGATGAGACCGATGACCTCGCTGTCTGGTCTCCTTCCCCAAACAAGTCCCCCCATATTGATTTCAGAGCACGTTACTACCGGTGCGCAGCTATCCGTGTGCACTAAGGAAGAAACAAATGGAGTAATACGTTTTTCCTACTCTGAAAGTTCTAAAACCGTGGAGATCATCCACAAAATGCAGCTGCAGCGTGCTGACAGCCGTCCTAGCGAACAAAAAACGTTTGCTGGTGAATAAACCGCTTTGAAAGTGGACGCATTGAAAGATTACCTGTAACCTCCCCCTCACTTATCGACCTTAATGACAGTGAAAAGCCGGCCAGTGTGGCCACGCGGTTAAAGGCGCTTCAGTCTGGAACCGCGCGGCCGCTATGGTCGCAGGTTCGAATCCTGCCTCGGGCATGGATGTGTGTGATGTCCTTAGGTTAGTTAGGTTTAAGTAGTTCTAAGTTCTAGGGGACTCATGACCTCAGATGTTAAGTCCCATAGTGCTCAGAGCCATTTTTTTGACAGTGAAAACTTAAACCGCGTGTACCTAATGGAAGTTTGGGAAAAGCAATCGCTACCGAAGTTTATCTGTCGGTAAAGAGGGAGGAAAGGGTTACATCAAAATGAAAGGAAAAATGCAAATGAAACTGGTCGAAATTAATTTTGAAAACGAGTAAAGTTAATAAAGAAAGTAAATGTGCGCCCGTTACGTTAACAATTAACTAGCGTTAACAATTAACTTAGATATTTGGCATTTGGGGGAAATTACGGTCGCCAGTCCTAAGGACAATTACTATAGTAACTGAAAAACGAAAGGTTATTACACATATAATTAGCACTAGAAGCGTGGCAACTGAAGGTTGACACGTGTAGCGTGAAAACTGAAAGTTTGTCAGAAATAATAAATTTCGCTACACTCTGACTTAATTTAGCAAAAGAATTAATAAAACCGGAAAATCGAAAGTTAATTTAGTGACTGAAGTTAGTAGTGAGCTTTCTTTCTGAAGCACATCGAAATTCAGTAAAATACGGTTAGTCTTGGACTACCTCAACAATCATTTCAAAAGCTACTTGAATCTACGCAATTTAGAAATAAGAGATTTAACTTTGAACTTGAATTAAATGATTCTGAACAATTAACAATAGTAAAATTTAGTACGTACCAAGCTGAGCTGTAGTCACAGGTAAGCTAAAATATGGTAACAAAACTCGCACTCATAATTTGTGCTTGTGTAATCTAAATATTGTAGCCAGCTATGAATACTATACTGAACTTTGAAATTAAAGCAGTGAAATAGAATAATATTTTTTTAATGCTGGCGTTTGCATTTCAACGACACTCGGGTTCATTCCGGAAAAGGAAGGGACCCTGCTTGGTAATGCAATTGGGACAATGAGCAACAAAGGTTCATGCTACGTTGCTGCAATTTTGTGATTTGAACAGTTTTAAAAGCTGAGGTCTCCTATACAGTTCTAAAACTTTTCGTGCTTCCAGTCTTCTTTGTTGGCTGATTCAAGGTTTGAAGCCGTCGATCGAGGAGGTGGCGACAGTCACTCACTGTCGGCCGTCGCTGTTGCAGAAGCTGGATGTTGGCGCGCCTTCTTCTCGACACGGTCACCAGGCGAAGCGGGCTCTTGGTGTGCGCCAGCTAATGCTTCCCGTCCGCGACACCGTGTCAGAAACTATCATAGCAATTAGATCCTGCCAAACCCCGAAAGCGCGGCAACTCGCGGGAGCGTCACACAGCACACCTGCTCCACTGCACTACTCCAGCCAGACCCTCCCTGCTCTGCCCGCGCTCCACGCGGCAGAGTTAACCCTACCAAAGATCCTAAACACTTTGGTTCTCCACACGACCTATCGATGTATTCGTTTGATAGCATAGTTTTCCCTAGGCCAGACCCAGCGTATAAATACAAATAATATTCACAAAACAAACCAATTATACATCGATATAAATGCATAAATACACTCCTGGAAATGGAAAAAAGAACACATTGACGCCGGTGTGTCAGACCCACCATACTTGCTCCGGACACTGCGAGAGGGCTGTACAAGCAATGATCACACGCACGGCACAGCGGACACACCAGGAACCGCGGTGTTGGCCGTCGAATGGCGCTAGCTGCGCAGCATTTGTGCACCGCCGCCGTCAGTGTCAGCCAGTTTGCCGTGGCATACGGAGCTCCATCGCAGTCTTTAACACTGGTAGCATGCCGCGACAGCGTGGACGTGAACCGTATGTGCAGTTGACGGACTTTGAGCGAGGGCGTATAGTGGGCATGCGGGTGGCCGGGTGGACGTACCGCCGAATTGCTCAACACGTGGGGCGTGAGGTCTCCACAGTACATCGATGTTGTCGCCAGTGGTCGGCGGAAGGTGCACGTGCCCGTCGACCTGGGACCGGACCGCAGCGACGCACGGATGCACGCCAAGACCGTAGGATCCTACGCAGTGCCGTAGGGGACCGCACCGCCACTTCCCAGCAAATTAGGGACACTGTTGCTCCTGGGGTATCGGCGTGGACCATTCGCAACCGTTTCCATGAAGCTGGGATACGGTCCCGCACACCGTTAGGCCGTCTTCCGCTCACGCCCCAACATCGTGCAGCCCGCCTCCAGTGGTGTCGCGACAGGTGTGAATGGAAGGACGAATGGAGACGTGTCGTCTTCAGCGATGAGAGTCGCTTCTGCCTTGGTGCCAATGATGGTCGTATGCGTGTTTGGCGCCGTGCAGGTGAGCGCCACAATCAGGACTGCATACGACCGAGGCACACAGGGCCAACACCCGGCATCATGGTGTGGGGAGCGATCTCCTACACTGGCCGTACACCACTGGTGATCGTCGAGGGGACACTGAATAGTGCACGGTACATCCAAACCGTCATCGAACCCATCGTTCTACCATTCCTAGACCGGCAAGGGAACTTGCTGTTCCAACAGGACAATGCACGTCCGCATGTATCCCGTGCCACCCAACGTGCTCTAGAAGGTGTAAGTCAACCACCCTGGCCAGCAAGATCTCCGGATCTGTCCCCCATTGAGCATGTTTGGGACTGGATGAAGCGTCGTCTCACGCGGTCTGCACGTCCAGCACGAACGCTGGTCCAACTGAGGCGCCAGGTGGAAATGGCATGGCAAGCCGTTCCACAGGACTACATTCAGCATCTCTACGATCGTCTCCATGGGAGAATAGCAGCCTGCATTGCTGCGAAAGGTGGATATACACTGTACTAGTGCCGACATTGTGCATGCTCTGTTGCCTGTGTCTATGTGCCTGTGGTTCTGTCAGTGTGATCATGTGATGTGTCTGACCCCAGGAATGTGTCAATAAAGTTTCCCCTTCCTGGGACAATGAATTCACGGTGTTCTTATTTCAATTTCCAGGAGTGTATATATATACAAATAGTAAAACAATTACAATATATAAAGACACAGAAATGATATATCTTCAGGTAACAAAATAAGGAAAAAAAATTTATAGTGCAGCAGATGGAAATAGGAGGACATGCATTTCCGGCGTTACATACCGTCAAACCTCCTTGCCTAGGGACGCCAGATGGAAGTTGATGTCGTCAAGCCCTGAATGAAAATTGCGCAACGGATAACTGGGGAGGGGAGCTTGAGAGCGCTACCTAGAGAGAGCGTGTCCTTTCTGTACGATACTAGGCAAGGGGCTGGAGGGCTCACACGCTGATGTGTGGGTCCCTGCATTCTGTAGCTTTTATTTTAAATGAATTCCTTTCACTTGACTCCTAGGTGATTTTTAAGGTATGTTAAAGATTGATGACAATTGATTACCTATTTATTTAAACATTACCACTCGACTTTACAGCGATTGGAGCAATTGTCCCAGTTTACACATATTACAATTTTACAACCTATAGCTCGGGTATATTATATAATAATCTGCACGCACATTTCTACGGGCAAGACGGAATTGCGTTGGCCAAATGTATACCACCAAAGTCTCCCAATATTTTACATGGGACATTCACTATGTGAGGAGGATAACGGGCAAACTGGGGACCAGATACTTTAACACAGGGGTCAAATTTCCGAAATTAAACGAGAACATTCATTTCCTTACACAATCCGAAGCTGGAAATAAAAGAATTAGTACAAATATTCAAATACCTCTCTTCCACGCGTGAACATTGAGACAGACGCACTGAGGGCACGTCTGCTCGCTTACCCGTCTTCCGTAACACTCTCAGAATATGGCGGGCACCCGGAGGTCTTCCTGGGCCCCGGTGGAGGGGGTGGTCGAACCACTTGGCCGTGATCAACCTCTCCACACCAAATCTTGTGACACTGGAAAGTCTTCGACTTTTACCTGCCTGTGCTGTCTCTCTGATCCCCTAGCCAGGAGTAATGTTGGCATTACTATACTACAGAACTACTTCCCAACAAAGATTTGGCCACGCTTTACGGAAAGGTGTGAGGAGGATTAGGAAAGTTCATGTGCAGATTCACATTCACGTACACGAAATGCGTAATACACGACACATATAAATACGTATTATGAAGCCTGACACATATCTTTCCACCCGTCCACATGGGTTCTGTTGCACCCGCGGCCGGCCGCGTCGTGTAATAAAATTGGCTGCGGAACCGCCTCTGTTTCTACAGTATTTCCCGGTGCGAGCGAGCAGCGAGACCTACTGCCTGTGGAGCAGGAACTACTTTGCCGTTTCAGCATATCTGACTGCCACGAACAGCGTTCGGTGACCTATCCGTCGAAACAAACAGGCATATCGAGAAAGCTGAGAAAATGATTCGTGATGGTCGTCGTGCCAGAATCGATGGTCCACTGTTCACCAGTCGTAATCGTCCACGAGTCTCTAGGCTATTGAAAGTTTGTGCTCTTTCGGTGCCATGTCAACTGCCAGACGATCACAAAAAAAGCAACATAAGAAATGTCTAAATCACGTTATTATTAATGCGAAAAGTGCAGTCAGGACCAGCATTACGATACAAGTTTTACCACTTTTAATCTTTGCTACAATCAGTTACAGTTTTCGTTCTCTTCGCACACGTTAAAACGTATTTTTTTAGATCTGTGTCCGGGTAGCACACATTCACACTCTTCATTCGGCGCATGGAATTTGTTGTTGATATACACTAAAGAGCCTAAGAACTTGGTACATTGACTATATAGTGTAGGCCACCGCGAGCACGCAGACGTGCCGCAACACTGCGTGGCATGGACTCGACCGCTACGGTCGCAGGTTCGAATCCTGCCTCGGGCATGGATGTGTATGATGTCCTTAGGTTAGTTAGGTTTACGTAGTTCTAAGTTCTAGCGGACTGATGACCTTAGAAGTTAAGTCCCATAGTGCTCAGAGCCCTTTGAACAATGGACTCGACTAACGTCTGAAATAAGCTCGCTCGGTTAGCCGCGCGGTCTAACGCACTGCCTTCCGGGCGGGAAGGCGTGCCGGTTCCCGGCACGAATCCGCCCGGCGGATAAGTGTTGAGGTCCGGTGTGGCGGCCAGTCTGTGGATGGTTTTTAAGGCGGTTTTCCACCTACCTCGGCGAATGCGGGCTGGTTCCCTTCATTCCGCCTCAATTACACTATGTAAGCCATTGCTACGCAAACACTGTCTCCACGTACACGTACACCATAATTACTCTAGCACGGAAGAAAATGGTTCAAATGGCTCTGAGCGCTATGGGACTTAACATCTTAGGTCATCAGTCCTCTAGAACTTAGAACTACTTAAACCTAACTAACGTAAGGACATCACACACATCCATACCCGAGGCAGGATTCGAACCTGCGACCGTAGCAGCAGCGCGGTTCCGGACTGTAGCGCCTAGAACCGCACCGCTACCGCGGCCGACCATGGCAGACGCAGCTAGTTGCGTGGGACACTTCGGAAATCATTAAGGAATTCAATATTCCGAGAGGCACAGTGTGCAGAGTTCAGTGCTCGACGGCCTTCACTTAACGGCCGAGAACCGTGGCGTATGAGTAGATGGCTCAAAATGGTTCAAATGGCTCTGAGCACTATGGAACTTAACATCTGAGGTCATCAGTCCCCTAGAACTTAGAACTATTTAAGCCCAACTAACCTAAGGACATCACACACATCCATGCCCGAGGCAGGATTCGAACCTGCGACCGTAGCAGCAGCGCGGTTCCAGACTGAAGCGCCTAGAACTGCTCGGTCACAGCGGCTGGCCAGCATGCAAACATTTGGCCTGGTATACGCCTGTTTTTCTGTGGGTGTCTATAAATATGTCTAGAGTGTGTTTGTTGTTCTGTATGCTGAGTGGAGTCTTTGGTATTTCGTGTATGTGTGCTATTCTGTGTCGAATTGGGTTTGTATGATAAGGTGTACTATTTATTCTTTGCTAATCATGTGATAAGTGAACCTCTTCTGTGTATTTGTGTGTACTGTAGTGTGTGTTAATTGTGGAATTTTGTGGCTCTTGTGTCCTCTACTTATTTCCCTTTTTCTTCACTTATGTCTTGATTTCACGGTTAAGACTTTGTATTATATGGCTGTTATATCCTTCGTTTTTGGCTGTGAGCTGTTTTGTTTCTAACTATTTTTCACTGTTTTATATGTGAGGGCCACTTTATTCAGTCTGTCTGTTAGGTGTCTGAGAGCTGCTGGTTTTTCGTTTTGTGGGTCGTTTGATGTGGCAAGTGTAATTGTATCTATCGCTGTTGGCTTTTTGTAAATGTCAAATTTGTACTTAATGCTGTGTCTCTTTATTGCTGTATGTAAGAAACGTATTTCTTGTATGTCTCTTTTTCCGCAGTAAACTGGCTATTTTTATTTATACTGTTTGCGGATGTGAAGTTTGTTTAGTTTCTCTGTTGGTTCATCTACCTTAAAAATGACAATAAGCAAATGACGACATACAGTCTGCTACCTCATAGTCACAACTAGAAATCAGTAAGTCGATAATCTTCAGTCTTACGACTTCTGTTTCATAAGTCCGCTGAACGAGAGACAGGTTGGAGACACAATAAAAAAATGTGTGTGAAATCTTATGGGACTTAACTGCTAAGGTCATCAGTCCCTAAGCTTACACACTACTTAACCTACATTATCCTAAGGACAAACACACACACCCATGCCAGAGGGAGGACTCGAACCTCCACCGGGACCAGCCGCAGACAAAATCCATACGAAAATAACGTCATGATTGACGTTTCGATGAGTGATAGGGGCCAGACCGCACCATCTGGCTGTGCTTCCTCTGTAGTAGGTACTTGCAGGGCCTTCCCAGGTGAGGCGTGGTGTAGGAGTGGCCGGGCAGTTAGGATCAACACGGGACGATATATTTCGGTCGCATGAGCGCAGGGATGCTGCGTACCAGCGGGCAGCAACGCCTCCCGCCACCGACACTTGTCAGTCGTGGTGAGACGTTACCGTACAAACAAGCTTTCCGTTAATTTTTCATCACTATGTCCAACATCCCGTATAGTCAGGTGTCCGTATTCTAGTGTTGTTCAGCCTCCACTATTTTTTCGCTCTACTGCTGCTGCCAGCACCAGGTTAACCATTCACAGTAGCAGACGTCCCACTACTCAGTCTCTTGTTCTGTTTAGCGTCTCTCATAGACTCCTTTCCCCACTCATTACTGTGGTATCCTATCCACTCGTGTAATATAGCTTGCCTAGGAAGCTGCTTTCTCGGATAGCTAAACAAATACAAGCATATCATATTAATGGAGTTTATTACAGTAATTGAATTGACAATACCTAACTTCTGTCTGTACATATGGGTCGCAAGCAATTGGCGACTTGCAAATATCAATGTCCTTCGCTATATACAATGTCTATGCAAATAAAGTCACAGCTCTTCTAGTGCGACTCTTTTAGTCCTCCCTTCTAGTACTGGTCTACTAGTGCGGCCGCGGCTATTTTTTTTAATTGTTATTTTAACGCCTTATACAAAAGGTGGGCTGACAGCGGCAAAGTTATGCCGCTCTTCGGCCACAGACAGTACAAATAGAAACAAGGAAGATACAGGAAAACACAACAGAATGGCGGACAAAAAAACAGTAGACACATGAGTAAAAAACACGGATCCGTTCATGGGTGTAGTAAAAGGAACAACGTTGAGCACTTGTACACGAACACTGATGACTGAAATGATACACACGACCGATGGAGGGTCGGCGGTGAAACACTAACACGACGGCACACGCTAAGAAACGATGGCGATGATCACCGGCGCGCGAATGTTCACTTGAAGTGTACGAGTCTGGGGACCTGCCAAAAGGGGAAAAGGTGGGGGTGGAGGGAGAGGGGAGGGTGTAGATGCCAGTGGCAGAGGAGATGGGAGGGGGAGGAAAGAAGGTACTGGGGGGTAGGGGAAGCCAGGGGGAGGAGGGGGGAGGAAGGGAGGAGGGAGAGAAGGGAGAGAGGGTGCCCTATGGAAAAAACACAGGGTGTGAAAGGGGAGGATGAAAGTTGGTAGGAGGGGTAGATGGAGGGGATGAGGGCATCATCAGGGAGGGGGAGTTGCTGGAAGCCACCTTGGGCGAGGGTATGGAGAGTGGAGAGATCGAGAGCAGGTGGGACATGGGAATACAGGCGCAGCAGTGGATGGGGGTGGGAAAGGATGGGAGAGACAAGCGGGTGAGGGGGATCAAGTTTATGGGAGACGTAGAGGATCCGTATCTGTTCCAGGAAAAAGAGGAGGTGAGGGAACGGAATAAGGTCATACAGGACCCGTGTGGGGGAGGGGAGACAGATGGGATAGGCGAGGCGGAGTGCATGGCGTTCAAGGATCTGAAGGGATTTGTAAAAGGTTGGAGGGGCGGAGATTCAGGCGGGGTGGGCGGAGCAGAGGATAGGGCGGATGAGGGATTTGTAGGTGTGGAGGATGGTGGAGGAGTCCAGACGCCATGTGCGGCCAGAAAGGAGCTTGAGCAGATGGAGGCGGGAGTGTCCCTTGCTCCGGAGATGGGGGGTCCAGGAGAAGCGACGGTCGAGGGTGACGCCAAGGTACTTGACGGTGGGGGTGAGGGTGATAGGAGGGCCATAAATGGTGATAGAGAAATCGAGGAGGCGAAAGGAAGGGGTGGTTTTGCCTACAGTGATCGCCTGGGTCTTGGAAGGATTGACCTTAAGCAACCACTGGTTGCACCAAGTGGTGAACCGGTCAAGATGGGATTGGAGTAGATGTTGGGAGCGTTGCAGGGTGGGGGCAAGGGCAAGGAAGGCGGTGTTATCGGCGTACTGGAGAAGGTGGACGGGGGGTGAAGGCGGCGGCATGTCCGCCGTATACAGAAGGTAGAGAAGAGCGGACGGAACCTTGGAGCACACCGGTGGAGGGGTAGAAGGTGTAGGAATGCATGTTATGGATGGTGACGTAGGAAGGACGATGGGAAATAAATGGTTCAAATGTCTCTGAGCACTATGGGACTTAACTTCTGAAGTCATCAGTCCCCTAGAACTTGGAACTACTTAAACGTAACTAACCTAAGGACATCACACACATCCATGTCCCAGGCAGTAGCGGTCGCGCGGTTCCAGACTGTAGCGCCTAGAACCACTCGGCCACCCCGGCCGGCACAACGATGGGAAAGAAAGGATCCGATCAGACGGACGTAGTTGACAGGAAGGGCGAAGGTTTGGAGCTTGAAGAGGAGACCGGAATGCTATACTTGGTCGTAAGCACGCTCAAGGTCGAGGGAGAGGAAGATGGCGGATCGACGGGAGTCGAGCTGTTCGGCGGGGAGATGAGTGAGGTGACGCAGTAGGTCGTCGGAAGAGAAGGACGGCCGAAAGCCACACTGGGTAGCGGGAAGGAGGCGGTGCTGGTGGAGATGCTAGTGGACGCGTCTGATAAGGATGGATTCCAGGCCGCGGCTAGGCGTCGCGTCGCTTTTGTTGTCTTCGTGTGTGTAGGCCGCCCTGTCGTGCTGACGTCCTGGTCAGCGTGCTATCGGCTGACGCCGTCTCACAGCCGTCTCTGCTCTATCCTCCTTGAGCTACGTGCCGGCGCTTGTTGTTCCGCCGGAACAATTATATTTGCAAATAACAGACCGAAACGACAGTTGTTTTTTCAGTAGCGCTAAAGACGGTCTGATCAATAGTGAAAACGTGAAGGGATTTTGGGAATTCAGGTCTGCCCACTACGCAAACTATTATTGCCTTTAATGCCGAAACCTGTTCGACGCAGTTCGTGCCATCGTTAGCAGGTTCTGTTATTCAGGTATGTTAAATGTAAAGATCTTTTAAGTAATAATTATCAGAATGAAAGTTAGCCCTAAACAATTGAATGTGTATTATAATTATTTCCTATTTTCTGCAATGTTAAACTTTGTGTCTTCCAACGTAATTTTCTCGCACGAAAATATTGCGCCACTATATTTCCCATCTACACGACCGTATGTTGTAGAAATAATATGGAAACGCAATATATGTTTTCAATGAAGCAGTGTTGCAAGTTACAGCTTCCATTGCAGAACACAATGCTTATGATGCTTGTGTATGCTTCATCCGTGTTGTGTTTTAATGTTCTTTATGGTCCCTCATTTGAAGTTTGCTTACCTTCTCTCTCTTTCCGCTCTCTCTCTCTCTCTCTTTCTCTCCCTCCCTCCCTCCCCGCCCCCTGACCCTCCCTCTCTCTTTCTCTCTCTCTCTCTCTCTCTCTCTCTCTCTCTCTCTCTCTCTCTTTCTCTCTCTCTCTCTCTCTCTCTCTCGTCTCCTTGTGGGGATATAATGATGATTCTGTAAACTAGTGAACTGTCTGGCAAAAGTACACATCACGTGGCGGCTTATTCAGAAGTACTTACCGGCAGACAGCAGAAGAACAGAAGGAAACGAAAGCGTCCGACGTATCGAGAATATCCCCATACGAACCTAATCTTCTAAAATTGCCATCAGTTGACACAAGGATATCCTTTCCTCATAGCCCGCATAGAATGGTCTGTAACACAAGGACAAGGATAAGGAGGAGAAAGGTAACCGAATAGAATCTACCAGAACAGAAAAAACATACTTCTTCAAAAAGACATTGGTCATAGCTCCTCAGAAAACGGATTCCGCAAAAGATACATTTTCTCGCCGCGCGGATGAGAATTTGATGATGTAGTGTGATAAATGTAAATAACGGTATTATGAGGACTGTACGAATTGTGAAAGTGTCTATGGCCACTGATTAAGAATTTGACATGCGAACCCTTGCCCCGTTGACTACGTACTCGTACACGCTTGTGCGACTACGAGTACACGATTAAAAGTTTTCTACTCTCGCTCTTACTACGTCTACCTTAAGAGCAAAGATCCATTTATTTTCACTATGATTAATGTTGTTGTTGTTGTGGTCTTCAGTCCTGAGACTGGTTTGATGCAGCTCTCAATGCTACTCTATCCTGTGCAAGCTTCTTCATCTCCCAGTACTTACTGCAACCTACATCCTTCTGAATCTGTTTAGTGTATTCATCTCTTGGTCTCCCTCTACGATTTTTACCCTCCACGCTGCCCTCCAATGCTAAATTTGTGATCCCTTGATGCCTCAAAACATGTCCTACCAACCGATCCCCTCTTCTAGTCAAGTTGTGCCACAAACTCCTCTTCTCCCCAGTCCTATTCAATACCTCCTCATTAGTTACATGATATACCCACCTTATCTTCAGCATTCTTCTGTAGCACCACATTTCGAAGGCTTCTATTCTCTTCTTGTCCAAACTAGTTATCGTCCATGTTTCACTTCCACACATGGCCACACTCCATACAAAGACTTTCAGAAAGGACTTCCTGACACTTAAATCTATACTCGATGTTAATAAATTTCTCTTCTTCAGAAACGCTTTCCTTGCCATTGCCAGTCTACATTTTATATCCTCTCTACTTCGACCATCATCAGTTATTTTACTCCCTAAATAGCAAAACTCCTTTACTACTTTAAGTGTCTCATTTCCTAATCTAATTCCCTCAGCATCACCCAACTTAATTCGACTACATTCCATTATCCTCGTTTTGCTTTTGTTGATGTTCATCTTATATCCTCCTTTCAAGACACTGTCCATTCCGTTCAACTGCTCTTCCAAGTCCTTTGCTGTCTCTGACAGAATTACAATGTCATCGGCGAACCTCAAAGTTTTTATTTCTTCTCCATGAATTTTAATACCTACTCCGAATTTTTCTTTTGTTTCCTTTACTGCTTGCTCAATATACAGATTGAATAACATCGGGGAGAGGCTACAACCCTGTCTCACTCCTTTCCCAACCACTGCTTGCCTTTCATGCCCCTCGACTCTTATAACTGCCATCTGGTTTCTGTACAAATTGTAAATAGCCTTTCGCTCCCTGTATTTTACCCCTGCCACCTTCAGAATTTGAAAGAGAGTATTCCAGTTAACATTGTCAAAAGCTTTCTCTAAGTCTACAAATGCTAGAAACGTAGGTTTGCCTTAATCTTTCTTCTAAGATAAGTCGTAAGGTTAGTATCGCCTCACGTGTTCCAACATTTCTACGGAATCCAAACTGATCTTCCCCGAGGCTATTATGTACATATCCATATTCTTTCCACAGCTGCATACTTCTACCAGTAATGCACTTACATTGTACTGATTCCGAGTGTCTACGGCAGTGGAAACACATTCGGCAATCGAAAAGCGCATTTACTTTTCTTCTCTGCTGATTTTCACTGTTTGGAAACAAAATCACCTGCTTCACTCAGTTAACGAAGCTATTGATAAATAACCAATATTTCCAAAGAAATGAGATTAATAGTAAAAGAAGCAACGATGCGTCAGAAGCAGAACCGAGCGAAGTGACACAGCGGTTAGCACACTGGCCTCGCACTCGGGATAACGGGAGTCGAATCCCCGTGGGGCCATCCAGATCTAGGTTTTCCGTCATTTCCCTAAACTGCTCGAGGCAAATGCCGGGATGGTTCCTTTGAAAAGGGGCGATTTCCTTCTCGATTCTGTCGTAATCCGAGCTTGTACCAAGTCTGTAACGACCGCGCAGTCGACGATTCTTTAAATTCTACTCTTCCTTCCTTTCTTTTCTCTTGCACAGCACATACTTGGACTAGAAGTACTTGCTCCTGGAAATTGTTCTAATATGTTGCGAGACATTTATCCACTCCAAGCCGGCCGGAGTGGCCGAGCGGTTCTGGGCGCTACAGTCTGGAACCGCGCAACCGCTACGGTCGCAGGTTCGAATCCTGCTTCGGGCATGGATGTGTGTAATGTCCTTAGGTTAGTTAGGTTTAAGTAGTTCTAACTTATAGGGGACTGATGACCTGAGAAGTTAAGTCCCATAGTGCTCAGAGCCATTTATCCACTCCAATTCCTCTTGGCTCTGCTACAGCAAAGGCTGAGGCAACAGAACCTACAACTGTTTTTATAACATACACAACTGGCCATTAAAATTGCTTCACCACGAAGATGACGTACTGCTGACGCGAAATTTAACCGACACGAAGAAGATGCTGTGATATGCAAATGATTAGCTTTTCAGAGCATTCACACAAGGTTGGCGCCGGTGGCGACACCTACAACGTGCTGACATGAGGAAAGTTTCCAACCGATTTCTCATACACAAACAGTACTTGACCAGCGTTGCCTGGTCAAATGTTGTTGTGATGCGTACCATCACGTTGATAAAGGTCGGATTGTAGCCTATCGCGATTGCGGTTTATCGTATCGTGACATTGCTGCTCGCGTTGGTCGAGATCCAATGACTGTTAGCAGAATATGGAACGCCGAGCTGGATCCTAAAGGCCTCGTATCAGTAGCAGTCGAGATGACAGGCATCTTATCCGCATGGCTGTAACGGATCGTGCAGCCACGTCTCGATCCCTGAGTCAACAGATGGGGACGTTTGCGAGACAACAACCATCCGCACGAACAGTTGACACTTTGACGTAGCTCTACCCTTCATTCGATCCCTGCGAAACCCTACATTTCAGCATGATAATGCACGACCGCATGTTGCAGGTCCTGAACGGGCCTTTCTGGACACAGAAAATGTTCGACTGCTGCCCTGGCCAGCACATTCTCCAGATCTCTCACGAATTGAACACGTCTGGTCAATGGTGGCCGAGCAACTGGCTCGTCACAATACGCCAGTCACTACTCTTGACCAACTGTGGCATCGTGTTGAAGCTGCATGGGCAGCTGTACCTGTACACGCCATCCAAGCTCTGTTTGACTCAATGGCCAGACGTATCAAGGCCGTTATTACGGCCAGAGGTTGTTGTTCTGAGTACTGATTTCTCAGGATCTATGCACCCAAATTGCGTGAAAATGTAATCACATGTCAGTCTAATATAATATATTTCTGCCTTTCTTCTTGGTAAGCAGTTTTAATGGCCAGTAGTGTATTTATAAAACTCGCTTTTTGCTCATTTAGTAAAGATATTTTTCAAGGTAATTAAGGAAATTGCTTTCTTGAGCATATAATTACTGGTGATTATTATTCATTTGCGGTTTCGTGCAATCTACGAAAGCTCACAGAATTCGTACAATTAACGCACGGTAGTAACTGCCGTGTCAGCATGCACCAGTGACGTCACCATCATAAATTTTGTCTAACAAGTTTCTTTTAGGCCTTACAGAAAAGTAATTAATTATATATGCATAGCTTTGGCAATTGTTTTATCCTGCCATAACTTTTTTTGAGATGCTGTGCTTCATCTTACTGTAACAGACTAGCATGGTCAGTGTACATATTTAGGGACACAAAACGGATCTTTTAGGTCCCGAACAGAAAAAAAGCGAACTTGAAGCATCTGCACGCATTTCAACTAAGTGACAATAACAGTAAGTCACAGGGATTGCCGGCCGTGTCCTTCGCTGTAAATGAAAACCTGTTCCGTGCTTGATGAGTGCGTTCCTCTCCGCCTAAGAGTCTGGGCGGAACGGCCCCAAAGAGAGAAGTGTGGAAAAACGGCATTTCACGGTCATTGGCGCAGAGTAATAGGGGCAGACTCGTTGGCGGGAGATTTAATGAACTATGTGACTCTCATTTGATGGCGAACGGCACGTGCAAGAAAAGTGGTGTGCGGCTTTAAAAGCAGAACGAGAATGCTGAAGCGTAAGATTTATGTTCGCCATCTGATGGCGTATCATGAGGCTCAGGAACAATGCAAGAAAGGGCTTCTGCTCGGCTCCAACACTAACTTTGCAGCACAACATTTTGCAGTCTGTTCGTGACTATCAGGGGTTCAGAGGTCACACGTTCAAAAGAACATGGGGGCTTGCTGTCTTCATGGACAATTTAGCGGATTAAACTCCGTTTCGCCTGTCGCATGTAATGTGAAATTCATCGATTTATTAGCTCTCTCATGCGCTTCCTCGGTTGTTGTTCTTTCTGTACACGACTGCTTTCAGACATCTTTATTCTGTAGGGATTTTACATCTGTTCAACATTACTGATCTATTTCATTGTCCAAGTTTTGCTTCGTTTGTTTTTATGATTCCTGTGCTCTGTAATAACAGGTAGCTGTTCTTGTAACAAATTAATTTCCTGCAGAGCGTTCTCAATCAGGTCGAAAATTACATAGTTACTCTTCCTTCTGCCATCAGTGAATGGCCCGCTCAGATTTCCTCTCGTGTGTGAATCTCTTCATCTCTGCTGACCAATGTCCTAATTTAAACTCCGTACAAATTCAACTCTTTGTGTTCTCCTACAACTATTCCCCCCCTTCTAGCTCTTCCCGCACCATTCATGTTGTTCCCTCTGCCACCTCTCTCATATTTTCTTTTCTTCCCTGTAACAATTAAAAAGGCATGTATTCTGCTAGCTTGCAGTGAGATGATTAATTATTTGGCTGTTTTATATTAATTTCCAGTATTGTTCCAAGAAGGATAGTGAATAAGTTTGTGGTGAGTGCTTTAATTCCTTGTTTACTTTCTCCTAAAATTAGTGTAGAATTTGCATGTGCCAGTGTGTTAAGCCTGTATGCTATTTAGCTAGTTCGTTGGTTGTTCCGTAGATCACATTTATAATAAACGTGATAACAGGGGACGTTTTAACAAAGTAAAAGTAGAACACAGATAGTGCGGTAGCGTTCTCGCTTCCCACGCCCGGGTTCCCGGGTTCGATTCCCGGCGGAGTCAGGGATTTTCTCTGCCTCGTGATGGCTGGGTGTTGTGTGCTGTCCTTAGGTTAGTTAGGTTTAAGTAGTTCTAAGTTCTAGGGGACTGATGACCATAGATGTTAAGTCCCATAGTGCTCAGAGCCATTTTAGAACAGACATATATATCAAAAAGAAATAATGAACTAAATATTTGTATGGCCACATGCTGTCCATTTTCAGTCGTATTTCTATTTAAGAATTTCTCTATGACATAGAAGAATTGTTTAAGGAGGAACATAATTAATGTGCATCTGAAAACACTTCTACTATCTGTCAGGGTTGGTTATCAAAGAGTTATATAGCTGCATATTTCACCCCTTTCTGTGCTAAAGTTAGATTCATGAAAGAGATCATTTTTCCTTGTAGCGCTATACTTGCGGATATCTCTGTTACTCTCAGTCTCAGATAGATTGTTGATTAAAAAAATTCGGGAGTGAATAGATGTACAGTGAGGCTGAGGTTAATATTCCAAGTTGTTTAAAGAGATGCCTGCAAGGTGAATGTCTGTGAAGTGCACGCCTAACTTTAATTACTTTCTTCAGTGAAGTGAATACTTTTTAGCTAAATGAGGAATTACAGACTTCTATACTTGCAAAACTGACAATTATTCTTATGACAAAACTAGCCAGACTTAAACGTTTCAGCACGTCTACTACACGGTTTTTCCTCTTCCACTTATCATTAATATACAGGGTGACCCACTGGTAAGGTTCAGCTTACATATCTCTGAAACAACTAGAAATAATGAAAAATGCTTTTCACGGGTATGGATGTAAATACTGTGAGAGATTCTAACACGTAAGCAAATTTATTTTCACTACAAACTTATTTTAAATGGACATCTGAGATTATTTATTACGCAATCAATAACGTGAAAAATCACAAAACGAATGGTGGTGATTGCGACGTAGTACATCCGTTACACCCTGAGAAATTGCAAAGCGAAGCTGACATTTGAAGTTAACGAAACGCGACGATATTGCACATCCCAAAATGCAAGCGTGAACACCACACTGCTCGTAATCGCAATGTGACTGGTGTACGAAATCTTACTTTCATTGTTACCACGAGGACCTGAAGCAATAAGAGAGTTTGCCGGCCGGAGTGGCCGAGCGGTTGTAGGCGCGAACCGCTACGGTCGCAGGTTCGAATCCTGCCTCGGGCATGCATGTGTGTGATGTCCTTAGGTTGGTTAGGTTTAAGTAGTTCTAAGTTCTAGGGGACTGATGACCTCAGATGTTAAGTCCCATAGTGCTCAGAGCCATTTGAACCATTTTTGAACCGCCCTACCTTCACGAATATTGCTAGAAGGCTTCGCGTGACAGGACGCATTCTTCACGAACACTGATCCGGAGAAAAAGGGTTACATATGAGGCAGCGCAGTAGCTGTTCTGGCAGCCACTGAAATAAACGCTCACGCCAGTTCTCGTGAAATAGAGAGACTGGTGGGTATCCCTCGAAAAGCGTGCTGCGCATTCTTCACAGGTATAAATACCGCCCGTATTACATATTGCTACATCAAGGGCTTCATGGCAATGACTTTCAAATTCGCCTGGAATACTGTCAGTTGGTTCTGCGGAAATGCTTCGACTTCGTGTGTAGGGTACTGTTTACTGATGAAGCCACGTTTGCAAACCATGCGAACGTCAACTTACACAATTTGCACTACTTGCGTTGGCTGTCACTGCAATACTCAAACTGGCTTTGTCAGTTAAATCATTACCGTCGATGGTGTATTAATGTATGATGTGGTTTTCTAGGAAAATACCTCGTTGGCCCGTATTTCATCGATGTCACTCTTAACAGATGACAGTACTGGCTGTTCTTGAGATGTATCTTACCTGGACTGATCGAAAATCTACCTCTTCATTTGCATCAAATAATATGGTATCAGCATGACGGATGTTCATCGCATAACTCCTTGGTGGCAAGAAATCCACTACATCAACAATTTCCAGATCGATGGATAGGAAGGGCCAGTCCTGATCAGAAATTTCCAGCCCGGTCGCCAGGCTTCACGCTATCGGCTTCCTTGTCTGGGGACACGTGAAATATGGGGTACATCTGCGGGTTCCAAAAACAGTAACACCAGAAACATTGACAGCAGTGAACCGACCAGAGTGCACAGTGGTGTTGCCATGTGAATGGCGATCTCTTCGAACACAAGCTATAGTGTTTCTGCTGTGAGAAATACGATTGCATACCGGCGTGCCGGCCGAAGTGGCCGTGCGGTTAAAGGCGCTGCAGCCTGGAACCGCAAGACCGCTACGGTCGCAGGTTCGAATCCTGCCTCGGGCATGGATGTTTGTGATGTCCTTAGGTTAGTTAGGTTTAACTAGTTCTAAGTTCTAGGGGACTAATGACCTCAGCAGTTGAGTCCCATAGTGCTCAGAGCCATTTGAACCATTTGAACCAGCCATACCGGCGTACATTTTGTGGTTTCTGAGAAGACGTATGCTTGTTTTGTAGTAGGTACTGTGGTACGTTTACGTAATCATTTTACCATGTGCAAACGTTCAATTGTAACATGGTCGTTAAAAATGTTCAGTGACGTCTTGCACGTGTTATGTACCATTATGTAATTGATGTACAACTACGTACAACTAGACTAGCGTGTGCCCCTTTGTTAGATCGTTGGTCAGCTATTATGTTTTCCCGGTATGGTTATATTCTCTGGACGGAAGACCACAACCACAACAACAATTGACTAATTTCGTATTGAAATATATTTGATTACGTTTTAGAATGTCTCATAGTATTTCCTTTCATGAGCCCTCGCTATACATTCATACCCATGAAAGTCGTTTTTCAATATCTATCGTTGTTCCAGAGATAGCTGCACGGAAATATGTAAGTCAGTCACCCTGTTTTTACACACCTAAGAACTTAGTATTTTCTGCACTGTTTATAATTTCTTGTTGAAATACTAGGTTAATAGGAAGTGAATGAGCCGTGTTTTTTCTGCATTTATAGCTAGCCCATTTGCGCAGAACCAATCAAAAACTTTCACAAAAACTTAATTTATCATTTTCTCTGTTGATGTTTCTTTGCTCAGCTTCACAACAATGTTTGTATCATTTGCAAAAAGGGTTAATTCTGCCTCCCGGTACAAATAAAATTCAGATCATTAACATAAAGCAAGAATAGCAGTGGAGCAATGTTCGAGCCCCGTGGCACTCCCATTGCACTTTATCCCCATACAAATTATGTGAGTTCCTGTTTCTATTACTAGAACAGCATAGGGTACACTTCTCCAACCTATTTCTTAAGCGAGAACTAAACCAGGCACGTGCTGAACTGCATAATCTATAAAAACTTAACTTCACCAATAAAATATTGTGGTTGGCAGAATTAAATGCCATTTATAAGTCACAACAGATGCCAACTGGTGAAATTTTTTTATGTACTCAATAAATGTGTAACTAGTTCATTCAGTAGATTGATCCATTTCTTTAACACACGTAATGTAATCTTCTATGGCTTCTTTCTTTGTGCTTCTATTAAAAGATATTCCCTATAGTTTTTATTTTACTGTCTGATTCGGCAAGGTAATATTTATAATACGTGTGATGTTGTCATTGTCCTGATGATCTCCTCCATAACGTGGTTAAATAACGCAGTTTGCTCAGCATCTCCTTCTTTAGCTCCAGATGTAAGAATATTTCGAGATACTGTTGTATTCCTTATCTTAAAAAATTAGTTTTGAGTGCACATTTATACTTGCTGTATTCATTTTTCCGGGAAGCCAAATACTTTCGTTGTCATCCTTAGAGAGTTTCTGTTAGCAATATCAAATGCTTTCATAAAGTCTACGGAACCCATGTGGACATCTTCGGCATTAACGAATTGAAAGTACGATCCGATTAAAGGAACGGCAGTAGCCGTAAATTACGGGAGCGGGATATGAAGGTAAATGTAACGTAGCTTAACAATGGTGCTATCTAAGCGCATCACCGTCATTAGTGTAATTAGAATTTTTGTTTATTGCTATGACTACCGCTTCCGTTTAAAGATTCGCTATCTGTCCTTGTTATTACAGCACGTGCTTCACCGAAATTACAGTTTAAGTGTGCCATAAAAACTGCTGTGTGATCCCGGTGCTGTATTTAGTAGAAAGTAATTAGTGAACTTACGATAGATAAAACAAACTGATGCTCGCCAGTGAGGCGTACGTAAGGCTCGTGGTTGTGTGTGTGTGTGTGTGTGTGTGTGTGTGTGTGTATACTTAACGTTCATAGATGCGAGTGAAAACGTGCACCACACATGCTGTTGAATGCCACTGAAACTGGCGCAATTAAGAATGTCCCTGTGGACCTATTTGACGTAACTGAGGTCACTGACTCTTACACGTTCTCCCGCCGCAAAGGAGAATTTGACGAGGTGACTGCGTGGCGTTGGAGGAGCCGCATTCGGAGTGAACGAGGGTTCACATCCCCGTCGAGCCAATCTGGCTTAAGCATTCTATGGTTCCACCAATTCGTCTTAGTTCAACAAATGGTTCAAATGGCTCTGAGCGCTATGGGACTTAACATCTTAGGTCATCAGTCCTCTATAACTTAGAACTACTTAAACCTAACTAACCTAAGGACATCACACACATCCATGCCCGAGGCAGGATTCGAACCTGCGACCGTAGCAGTCCCGCGGTTCCGGACTGCAGCGCCTAGAACCGCACGGTCACCACGACCGGCTTAGTTCAACAGACACGTTCCTTTGCTCCCTACACCCCTGTACAAACGAAAGTTTTGCTTAAGTTATAAAGACGGCGAAACTTTATGAAATACCGACGTGCTGAATTTTCGATAAATCGTGCGAGTTATCACGGTATATTGTTAATCTTTACTTATGGACCGTCTGACAGCAACTGAATAAAACACAATTTTAGTGCCATACGCATTTCGCCTTTATTTTCTGCAAGACATCATCATTGCATTGAAACAAGCGTTCAGTTCATAGTGCTGTGGAATGTGGGGAAATAAACCGCAAATTCGCATTCATAAGAAGCAGAACAACAGAAAAAATGCAACAGGAGCGTAATATGTAAGGAACTGTCCACGCAACCTGCTACTGATGATGCCTTGCAGAAAATAAAGGCGAAACGCGTATGGCACTAAAATTGTGTTTTATTCAGTTGCTGTCAGGCGGTCCATAAGCAAAAATTATCAATATACCGTGATATTACACGCAACTGAGGAAGACAGGACTAAAATAGTTGAAGACGTGCGAGTTATGTCTATGCTGAAGACATATCGGAGGTAAAATATCAGTATTTTCGAAATATTATAAAACGTTGTTGTTATTTCGAGCAATTTGCTAGTTTTGAAATAAGTATCTGTCACTTAAATTTGTTGCATGAGAGCACTACAACTGTTCATTTATACGCAAGTTTTGATATAAAATGTATTCATTTTTTTATTTAAAAAACCGTATTGTTAACACTTTCACTGCTATACAAATAAATAAAATTTATAGACATGATGGATTACATTAAACTTATAATAATACAGATATCGGAAATTGAAGATTTTTTTTTGTCAATTGAAAATAATCTCTGGGAATCAGCAACGTCAACATATTTTAACGTCTTGTTCAATATCTTAGATCACTGTGTGCTAAAAGTAATAAGATAAAAAAATTTTGTAAGTTTAAATACTACGAAAATAATTAAGAATTAGCTCACACTTAAAAAATTTGAAGTTGAGATAAATATTGTCTAACAGTCCGTTTTATAAGCAGAGAACATTTCTTGTTTCATGTAAAGTTTGGATTTCAACGCGTCCACTCGTCTGGAACCATGATCAAAGTTTCTGTTTCATGAATTTATAAAGCGTGTTTGTTAACATATTCACTGCTATAAAAATAAATGGTGTATATATATATAATTAATCAAGTTAATCTTATAGTAATAGAGATATCAGAAATTAAAAACTTTTTGTAAATTAAATATAGTCTTTGCAAACCAGCAACGTGAACATATTTTCATGTGCTGCTGAATATCTTACAGTATTGTAGGCTCAAAGCAGTGAGATACAAAAATATCAGTTAAAATAATAACAAAAAAAATTAAGAATTAGCTCACAAATAAAAAATTCGAAGCTGTGGTGTCTAACAACCCGTTTCATAAACTGACAACATTTTTTGTTTACGTAAAATTTGGACTTTAGCACATCCTATCGTCCAGAACCATTTTCAAAGCTTTTGCTTCAAGAATTTTCCTCAATATTTCGCTCTTGTCTCAAATGAACACTGATATTTTCTGGGTGTTTTATGAATTTAACGATACATCTAACCTTCTTCATTAAGAGTCATAAATCACGACTATAACGGAAATACTTCTGCACCTGTACTCCAAAATCCATCTCATGGTGTGTGGTGGAGGGTCCATTATAACTTACCCCCTTTTCTGTTTCAGCCGCGAATGGTCCACGGCTAGAATGATTTTTGGTAATCTTCTGTGTGTGTGCTCGAATCTCTCTAATTATGCCTTAACGATCTTTTTGAGAGATACACCTAGGAGGCTAAAAACTACAGAGGAAGGCAGAGATTGGAATACACCCAGCATATAATTGAGGATGTAGATAGCAAGAGCTACTCTAAGATGAAGAGATTGACACAGGAGAGAATTTCGTGGGGGGCACATCAGACAAGTCAGAAGACTGATAAAAAAATAAAAAAAAACTAGGAGGAACTAGTTGTCGACTGAATTTTCCCTTTCCTTGGCAATTTGACACTGGACCACGCCGTGATCCACAGGACGCCTCTTCCATTGTCGGCCACTGGAGCTGGTCAGGCATCTTCGCGACACTGTCGCACTTACTAAGTGATCTTTTGACGAAACGCGCTACTCTTATATGGAACTCCTCTATTTTCCTAAGAATCCCATATGGTACGGATCTCAGACTGACGAGCAATATTCAATTGTTGTTTTGTAAGCTACCCCCTTCGTGGATGAGTTGCACTTCTTGAGGACTCTTCCAATGAATCTCAATCCGACATCCGCCTTACACGCGTTTGGATTAATGTCTTAACGAATTTTCGTCTCGTTCGTTTTGAAGGATGTTCGAAGAACATTTATTATCTCCGTCCAATACCCAAGGAAAGCGTATAGAAAATAGAACTTTGAAGGCCCGCTATATTGGGAAAATGTGTCAATATTGTCGATGCACAGAGAATATAACAACAATATATGAACATAATGTCGATATTTTGTGTATATCGACGCACTTTTCTCATCTCTGACCATATGTACACTACTGGCCATTGAAATTGCTACACCACGAAGATGACGTGCTACAAACCCGAAATTTAATCGACAGGAAGAAGATGCTGCGATATGAAAATGATTAGCTTTTCAGAGCATTCACACAAGGTTGGCGCCGGTGGCGACACATACAACGTGCTGACATGAGGAAAGTTTCCAACCGATTTCTCATACACAGACAGCAGTTGACCGGCGTTGCCTGGTGAAACGTTGTTGTGATGCCTCGTGTAAGGAGGAGAAATGCGTACCATCACGTTTCCGACTTTGATAAAGTTCGGATTGTAGCCTATCGCCATTGCGGTTTATCGTATCGCGACATTGCTGTTCGCGTTGGTCGAGATCCAATGACTGTTAGCAGAATATGGAATCGGTGGGTTCAGGAGGGTAATATGGAACGCCGTGCTGGATCCCAACGGCTTCATATCACTAGCAGTCGAGATGACAGGCATCTTATCCGCATGGCTGTAACGGGTCGTGCAGCCACGTCTCGATCCCTGAGTCAACAGATGGGGACGTTTGCAAGACAACAACCATCTGCACGAACAGTTCGACGACGTTTGCAGCAGCATGGACTATCAGCTCGGAGACGATGGCTGCACTTACCCTTGACGCTGCATCACAGACAGGAGCGCCTGCGATGGTGTACTCAACGACGAACATGGTTGCTCGAATGGCAAAACATCATTTTTTCGCATGAATCAAGGTTCTGTTTACAGTATCATGATGGTTGCATCCGTGTTTGGCGACATCTCGGTGAACGCACATTGGAAGCGTGAATTCGTCATCGCCATACTGGCGTATCACCCGGCGTAATGGTAGGGGTACCATTGGTTACACGTCTCGGTCACTTTGAACAGTGGACGTTACATTTGAGATGTGTTACTACCCGTGGCTCTACCCTTCATCCGATTCCTGCGAAACCTTACATTTCAGCAGGATAATGCACGACCGCATGTTGCAGGTCCTGTATGGGCCTTTCTGGATACAGAAAATGTTAGACTGCTGCCCTGGCCAGCACATTCTCCAGATCTCTCACCAATTGAAAACGTCTGGTCAATGGTGGCCGAGCAACTGGCTCGTCACAATACGCCAGTCACTACTCTTGATGAACTGTGGTAGGTGTTGAAGCTGCATGGGCAGCTGTACCTGTACACGCCATCCAAGGTCTGTTTGACTCAATGCCCAGGCGTATCAAGGCCGTTATTATAGCCCGAGGTGTTGTTCTGGGTACTGATTTCTCAGGATCTATACATCCAAATTGCGTGAAAATGTAATCACATGTTGGTTCTAGTATAATATATTTGTCCAATGAATACCCGTTTATCATGTGCATTTCTTCTTGGTGTAGCAATTTTAATGGCCTGTAGTGTAATTACCTTATCCTCCAAAGGACTTTAAACTTCAGTTTTGCTTCAACGTTCGGGAATCATAATCGCCAGATGAATATGTGACATCTTGTATCTTACCTTTCTAGAATATTTATGCCACATCCATTTCTCTGAGACCTTGTCGGTTTTCCCATATTTTCACATAAATTATAGTAAATGTTTAGTGGTGCTTAGGCGGGATCATTTTCAGAAATCAGCAGGTATGGAGCCTTCTCCATTATCTTAATTTTCTTAGTTACCCCTCTCTATATCTGATTTTTGTGTCTGTGTGACGAGTAAATAATTTAGATCCATCGACCGTCTTTAGAATTTTCATAGTTTATTGAATGCTTCATGCGTCTTAAAATGAAAACATCAGCATTTTCAAGAGGACCCGAACAAAAGGTTTTTCATTGTTTTGGGCCAGATAAACCGAACTTTTACCAAGCTTGCAGCATTAAAGAGAATGCAAAGTTTTATAATTTACGGTTCTCTGTCACAGAAGAAGATGCTGATGACCAAAATAAGGCTCCCATTCTTCGTACTACCGAGCGTATTCATTAACTGAAGACTGAAAAGAATCCATTCGTCGACCCAGAAGGAAGATTTCGCTTGCTTTCGCTTAACTGTGTGTTTTGTACTATGTACAGTTGTCCAATCAAAACGACAGTTTAAATGACGGGAGTTACCTCCAAGCTACGTGAGTGTCGTATCAACCTTTGTGAAGCAACGTTCTTGCGATGTGTTACGAATTTTGTGTTTATGTAGCTAAGTCTCTACGGAGCTAATGTCGTTTTAAATCGTTGATGAATATGGAACGTTGTTCTCGCTCATGTCCATTTCGACAGCGGTTACGTACTAAAATAATAAACGATCATTTGCATACACCCACGTGAGGCTAGAAATAGCATTTGAAAATGGCACAATGCTGAAATCAACTGATCGTTTAATGTAAATGACTGTAGTTGTAGTATAGCACTGAAGGTGAAAAATGGAATTGTCTTTTAATAAATTTGTAGCTCTGGCACACGATGTGGGGGAAAATACAGGGTGCTACAAAAAGGTACGGCCAAACTTTCAGGAAACATTCCTCACACACAAAGAAAGAAAATATGTTATGTGGACATGTGTCTGGAAACGCTTACTTTCCATGTTGGAGCTAATTTTATTACTTCCCTTCACATCACATCAATCATGGAATGGAAACACACAGCAACAGAACATACCAGCGTGACTTCAAACACTTTGTTACAGGAAATGTTCAAAATGTCCTCCGTTAGCGAGGATACTTGCATCCACCCTCCGTCGCATGGAATCCCTGATGCGCTGATGCAGCCCTGAAGAATGGCGTATTGTATCACAGCCGTCCACAATACGAGCACGAAGAGTCTCTACATTTGGTACCGGGGTTGCGTAGACAAGAGCTTTCAAATGCTCCCATAAATGAAAGTCAAGAGGGTTGAGGTCAGGAGAGCGTGGAGGCCACGGAATTGGTCCGCCTCTACCAATCCATCGGTCACCGAATCTGTTGTTGAGAAGCGTACGAACACTTCGACTGAAATGTGCAGGAGCTCCATCGTGCAAGAACCACGTGTTGTGTCGTACTTGTAAAGGCACATGTTGTAGCAGCACAGGTAGAGTATCCCGTATGAAATCATGGCGGTGAATCGAGGAAGTACAGTACATAGCGACGAAACTAAAATGAGCTCTAACATGGAAACTAAGCGTTTCCGGACACATGTCCACATAACATCTTTTCTTTATTTGTGTGTGTGGGGAATGTTTCCTGAAAGTTTGGTCGTACCTTTTTGTAACAGCCTGTATATCGTAGCTACGCTCTTCAGAAACTTTTTATTAGTCCGAATTCAGTATAACGTCCACTTCGTACTGAGATACAGATTGTGCCTATGATGCAAGTTCTGAGGCAGACCATCGGGATGAGTTCGTATGTAGATGAATATTATCTTACATCCGCTAGGCACAGTTCTCGCTTGATGGACGGAATAACAATAACGTAGTGTTCCGCTCAGTAAACCAGACGTCATATGAATACTGGAGGGCTAGAGTGCAGCCGTGTAAGGGGAGAGAGAATGGGACTGGGAATACAGTATCATATAATGTAAACGACATTGAACACTGGCACACTCCTATAAATCGCCTGGAGACCAGTAAGAAACACGGAGTCATTTGGCAAGAAGCCGATACCTGTTACCATCCATCAGACAACAGTGAAAGGAATCCCCTAAGACGAGACAGTGCGCAGAGGTGCAGAGAAGGCGTTATCCGTGCTCATGTACGTTGTCAGACGTGTGCAATGGTTGATTTCGTTCCGCGAGTCGTCGCGCGAAGGAGTATCTTCAGCGCACAGCCCGATCTTCCGATTTGTTTAGGATACTCTACAGCGGCTACGTTCCTCTTGACAAGGAATGGGGGGAAGTGCTTGGAAACGAAACAAGAGATCGGATTCGGCAGGTGTGGGACAGAAAATGGGCCTCGACTTTTCCAACTCGTCATAAATGATTTAGAGAAACCAAGGGAAACCTAAATCTGGAAGGCTGGACAGCGATTTGAAGCCCCATCCCCCCAAACGTGAGTCGAGTGTCTGTCGGTACACCTGTCAACAATCCCCGCCTCCCCAGCCTTCCAGGAAGAGCTTTGCAGACAAAGAGAAGTTCGCTTTCAATGAAACTATGTAAATACCTAGCGGATCCGGAAGCACTTTGCGATTGTTGAATATGTATGGGAACTAGATATACGTGATCGTCTGGGGTATTCCTGGGAATTGTGTCAGGATGTAAATTTCAGCTCCTCGTTGCGATTGCGCCTAATTTGAAGGTATGGAACTTGAAATTATAATAAACCGTTCAGAATATGAATGAAAAATATCGTTTTTAATTTTTTAATTGTGCACAATAAAATTATAAAACTTCAGAATAATTGTAAAACGTTTTTCGTTCTCTGGATACTGTGGTAAGAGGGTGAGCTGGGTTTATGATCTACCAGCTCGTGACAAGCGGAACGTAAAATTGACCATATGAAAAAACGCTAACCTTAAATAAATTCCAATGTCAATGATCGAAGCAGAAGAAACGAATTAAAATTTGTGCTGCGGCCGGGACTCGAAGCCGGTTCTTCTTGTTTGCTAGGCAGGAATGTTAACCATTACACCACCACAGCACAATAGTCAACAGTGCTGTACGAACTACCTAAATTGTGTGCCCTCCCCAACATAAACTTCAATTCATATCTTCCGCTTATTTTCCCTTAAAATGACACTACTGCTAGGGCTCTGCGACATTGGAATAACACCCCAGCGTTGGACGTAATGGGAAAGTCCTGTGCCATAGGTGATCTTATCGGTCACCTATGGTTAGCATTTCTGCCAAGGGAGCAGGGAGAGACAGGTTCGAGTCCCGGCTGCAGCACAAATTTCAATGCTATCTTCTGCTTCGATGATGATCGTAGATAATGAAGACACTTAAATGTCTCAAAGAAACATTTAATTATAAAATTCAAGCTTATTTGAAAGTCTGAGACTGAGACTTGATTATTATCATTAAAACGAAACCTTGCATGGAAATTCATATCATCTAAAGCGATTGGGTAAATCTATTGCGTTCGTTGGTACGTGGGGTATGGGACTTCCCCATGTGCTGAATCTGTACGGAGACTAGCTTCAATGACATTATTCCGCACATCCAATAACTGCAAGTTTTGGACAGTACTTACAGCGTAATACTACTTTAATCACAAGCTGATTTGATGTAAGCTCGTAAACACAACTTTCTTAATATACAGGTTTTTTGTTAAAACCGATTGCGAGGAAGAAAACAAGACAGCACGTAGTTGTAACAATATTATGATAAGGGTAGTTGCTACCCGCAATATAGCGGAGACGCTGAGTCGCAGATAGACACAAAAAAAGGTTTGTCAGAAAATGTGTTTTGTGCAGACAGGGCCTTCGTTGGAGATAAACACACACACACACACACACACGTTAACGGAGAATTCGATTATGTAACGGCTACGAAACTAACATATTTTTCAAAGATTATTATCATTATCACTATTTCCTAAGACTGTGATACTATTTACTACGTTACCAGTGCTTATCTTTTTTTTAACCAGCAACACACTTTGGTTGAGATTAAAGATTATGAAACGAATGTTTGAATGTCTTCTACTCACATAGTCCACTTTTTACACACAGGCGTTTTACTTTGTGCCTTGCATCTATGGTAATATTATTGAAATGTATACATCACACATGCTTTAATATCTCATCAAAATTCCTTCCCTGAGTTGTAGTTAGTTACCTCAGTGGACCACAATTTGTTTCATTGTTCATTTGGCAATAGATAATCCATTTTATTGACGGCACAACACAACAGTAACTAAGTAATGGTTACTAAATTGCTTCAGGGCGCTTACAGTATTATTATTAGTAGCAGTAGTTGTCAGACATAAAGCCTTGGCACCTAAAGTCTTCCAATTTCGACCAGTTCAGAAGTACGGAGTCCAGCAATGAAGTAATTTCAGATGGTTCAAATGGCTCTGACCACTATGGGACTTAACATCTGAGGTCATCGGTCCCCTAGGACTTAGAACTACTTAAACCTAAGTAACCTAAGGACATCACACACATTCATGCCCGAGGCACGATTCGAACCTGCGACCGTAGCAGCAGCGCGGTTCCGGACTGAAGCGCCAAGAACCGCTCGGCCACTGCGGCCGGCAGAAGTGGTGCAGAGGAAGCTTTTTCGTAACAAGTGTCCATCCTCAATGCGGGTGGTTAGCTTTCGTTTCTGAAGAGAAGTTAAGAGGTAGCACTCGTGGTGCACTGCTAAATGCTCCAAAATTCTATAAAAAAAAAGATTGTTTAAAATAAGCAGTATCATCTGTTCACGATATAATAAAAACCCGACAGAAACCATCTTTGGTCATTCTAAAAATTAAAGTGTTCAAACAGAATATTTTTTTTTTATTCTAAAACTTTCTTAGGCACTGATGTTGATAATGTTACTGGTGCGAGATACCCGATAATAGCTGATTGCACTCAGGGGTAATTTTATTATTTAATTTGATTTATTGCTTATTGAGCCTGACCAGATTAGCACCTTAAGGCCCTGTCTCACATCTGACCAGGAAAATACATACCAAAGATTTCGCAAAAAGTTTCACATTAATAATAGTCATAATAATATTAACAATGATAATAGTAATAGTTGACACTAACAATGATAATAATAACAAAAATAATGTTAATGACAATAATAATAGTAAATGGCACAAGAAATTATATAAATTATTTTAGTACATTTGAGTCTATGATTAGAGTTACCAGATCAAATACAAGTAGATAACTCTGCTGACGAGAGAGTGGGGCCGGTGGGAGGGGGGGGGGGGGGGAGGGGAGTTGTGGGGTAGAGGTAATTTGCGAGACGCTGCAGATCTGAGTGTGGAACAGATGGCTATTGTGGTGGAAGGTGGGCCGTCAGCTGTCTGTTGAAGCTTCGAAGGGATTTGGTTTCTGTGATATTTCGTGGAAGATAGTTCAGGAGTCGGGTTCCTGATACGGAGAATGATTTAGACGATATGGCGGTGTTGTGTGCTGGTATGTAGAGGATTTTGCGGTGTTGACAGCTGGTGTTTCTGCTCTGCTGTGCAGATAGCAGTGTAAAAGTTGACGATAAATAAGAGGGAATGCAGTTATTGAGAAGACGATAAAGGAAGCGTGGGGTATGGTAGTCTGTATGCTTATTGGCACGTTGCCACGGTAATTGCTTGTGGGTAGGAATGATACGCTCGAAAAAGCGAATGTCACAAATGTGTCGTGCATAAGCATTCGTCGCCAGTTCCAACCTGAGCTTTCCTATGAAAGTCCTCGGAGAATAGCATCACCATAGTCGAGTATAGGGAGTGTAAGTGACCCTACAAGCTTCTTTTTAAGCTCGAAAGGAAACTTTTTTTTTATATTTCTGTAGTGAGTGAAGTGACTCTCATACATTCTTAGACTGCAATTGAGTGTTTAGTCCAGTGAAGGTGATGGTCCAGGATTATTACCAAGTTCTTTGCAGAAGAACAAAAGCTTATTTCTGTGCTGTTAGTGGTGGAAGAAATTCTCTGTATTGAGGGGTAATGGCCTCAGAAAGGCTGGGAAACACTGAACTATGCTTTTCATATTGTTATTACATTCCATCCTGGATTTTACAAAGTACGTAGCTGTGTATACAACCTGTTTTGTCCTGCTATCGTGGTTAAAACTGACTGTGAGAATGGAAACAAAACCGCGCATTTTCACAGCACGCGACAGCATTGTCTTCTCGCGGTCGGCTTTGACAGAAAACCTGTACAGTGTTGCTCGAAAGAAATATGTGGCTTTCGCCCATAAAATGTTTGTTAGAGTATCGTGCAGAAAAATCTGACGTGGTATGTTCTTGGGTATGTGGTACAAGTTGCAGTTATACTGGTGTCCAAAATTAAAGCAACAAACTGCTACTTCCCCGTCCTGTGTCTAATTCACGATATACTCATACAAAGTGTCATCCAGACGTCTGTGCGATCGTGTTCAGCACGGAAGATGGCATTCCCGTCAACGGACAAACATGCCAACGATGACGTCAGGGCTTCCATGAAACGAGGTAGTGCTTGCCGGGTAACCCCACATCTACAATCGCTGTGCACACACTAAAAAGAAAGGAAGGAGGACAGCCGGAAACTGATTTGGCCCGATGGCTTAATGTGAATCGTTCTGTTGTATCTCGGATGTCGCGACAGTTTATAGAGATCGATACTGTACGCCAAAGACCAGTCACGGCCGACCACGTGTGACTTCAGAAGAGAGGATCGTCATTTGGCTGTAAGTGCACGGCATTACCACCTTAGTACTGCACGGCAACTAGAATCTGACTCGAGCATCCATTGGACGTGTTATATCGAGGCAAAATGTGTGCAGACCTCGGCAGAATAGCCTTTATTGTCTACCTCTGACGCTTCTTCACAGAAGGGAACGTCTAAACTGAAGTCGTCAACATGCCACCTGCACGGTCGAAGATGGGCCAATACTGTATACACATAAGAGTCCCGATTTATGTCTGGAGAGTGATTTTCGATGGATTCGCATCTGGAGGGAACGTGGAACACGATTTCGCGACACAAACATTGCGGAAAGAGGCCTATATCGAAGATGGCGTTGCCAGGAATTATGTTTACCCACTTGAACCCTCTTCATGGAATTGTACGGGTGAATCAGCAAAGTTGAAACGCTGTGAGGTATCGTGAAGAGATCATGGGACGTCATCTGCTGTTGTTGCGAGGTGCTGTGGACCCAGACTTCGTATCGATGGACGATATTGCTCGACCTCATACAGCACGGGTGGTTGATGTTTCCTTCGAAACAAAAGATACTGCACGCTTGGCGTAACCTGCTTGCTCTCCCTATTTGAATCCCATACGGCACGTCCGGGATCCACTAGAGAGACAGCTTCCATCACGTCAGCATCCACCAACCACTCCCCCGGACTTGCGAGCATCTCTGCAGGAAAAACGGGTGTTAGTGCCTCACATGAGACTGATGACGTCATTCACAGCGTGCCCCGTCGTTGTCAGGCCTGTGTTGCTGTCAGAGGTGGTCACACCCCATACTGAGCACATTAACCAGTCGTCGGAATCTGTGTCCAAATCCGTTAAGTTGGAAAAAACGAAGGACATTTTTGTCTGCCTTTATGCATGTCGCAGTTGTTTACCTTCTGCATTCTTTTCATTGTTTCTACAGTCACCTGTTTATACTGTTCTGCGGCAAAATGAACGCAACCTTGCAAAATTTCCGTTTGTTGCTTTAATTTTGGTCACCAGTGTGTTTCGATGACAATGGACAATCCTGATCGGACATACGACTGTCAGCAGGATATTCTCACTTGACTGTAATTGATTGCTATTCTCCAGTTACTATCGTAGAGAAAAAATGCGTAATTCTCTTTTTTATTGTTATTTTTCCAGTTGCAACGCGGAGCTACTGCAGTTACAACTTTTGTCCTGCAGTGAACAACCAATAGCCGCAGCACGGTATACAATCACTTTAAAGGTAGCGCTGAGTTTGTTCTTCCGTTTAGCGACGAGAAGTCGCGAGTATTTATTTCACTATAATAGAAATTGCCAATTTCTGTTAACTCTGTTTTAGCAGGTATGACGGTCTGATTCATATGATGACCTATTTTTCACTGACGTAATACATCCAATGTTCACTTCAAACAACTCCCCTGACATGAAACTTCCTGGCAGATTAAAACTGTGTGCCGGACCGAGACTCGAACTCGGGACCTTTGCCTTTCGTGGGCAAGTGCTCTACCAACTGAGCTACCGAAGCACGACTCACGCCCCGTCCTCACAGCTCCAATTCCGCCAGTACCTCGTCTCCTACCTTCCAAACTTCACAGAAGCTCTCCTGCGAACCTTGCAGAACTAGCACTCCTGGAAGAAAGGATATTGCGGAGACATGGCTTAGCCACAGCCTGGGGGATGTTTCTAGAAAGAAATTTTCACTCTATAGCGGAGTGTGCGCTGATATGAAACTTCCTGGCAGATTAAAACTGTGTGACGGACTGAGACTCGAACTCGTGACCTTTGCCTTTCGCGGGCAAATGCTATACAAACTGAGGTACCCAAGCACGACTCACGCCCCGTCCTCACAGCTCTAATTCCGCCAGTACCTCGTCTCCTACCTAGAAACTCCCCTGACGTTGCAAAGTGTGTACACTTAATGGATAAAAGATCTGTATGTTACGCAAAACACTTTTTTTTACATATGATCCACACAGTGCCTGCACTCGTTTTTACACTGTGGTATTAAAACGGATCCTGATTATACAGGATGAGTAAAGAAAACTGTATGAGGTGGGTATAATTTCGCACCTTACAAGCACTCATCCACATAATTTGCCGTCGTCTACAACCACAATTAGGTATCATGTGGTAGGTTGTACATCGTATATATGAATATATAAAGGAGTCTGACACTGTCACGTACGTCTTGTCAATAATTGTTCACGCTTATTGCATGAAAGATGACGGAGTGTCTTTATCATAAAAACGGCTTAATGAATGATTGCCTATAGTAATAGAGGTTCGAACGCCAGTGGGAATGAAACGGCAGACGTAACTCAAGCCCTGGGTGGAAGGCCCACACAGGTGTGTTGGTCCTGCTTAAACACAGGACATAGCAAGACGGACGTCTTAACACCTAAGCGCTGGAGCACAACGGAGTCGCGACAGGAAGAATTATATGTCGGAAACAATGAAAATCTTGGACGCAGGTGAGAGGAACGAAGAAGCGGCACCTCGGAAACCACAGAGCCTGGGTTATTTCCAAAGATTTTTACTCAGAAGCGTACGAACCGAACGGAACCAAACCGAGCTGAACCGAACCTAACCGAAGCTAACCTAACCTAACCTAACCTAACCTAACCTAACCTAACGAAACCAATACAAACCAAACCAAACCTAACCTAACCTAACCTAACATAACCTAACCTAACGATGGTGGCGAGCCAAGCCCTGCTGGGAAACCAGCGCTGGAGAGACGTGATCTTCCGTTTTGAACTCCCGTGTGTGACGGTCGCTCAGTATCAGCTTCTTGTTGGTACGGACTGACCTGCTGTCTTTGCTCTCACGAGATTTTGCAGTTAGAACGGTTAGGCACTCTACTGTTGTGAACTTATACGATTCTGAACTTGGCCTCCGGGTTGGAAGTCGTCGTTGAGTACGCAGCGTTCAGTGATGGAGAGCACTTCCTCTGCCTATATTTACGTTGAGACGTTACCTGAACTCCGTCCTTGCGGTTGGAAGTTCTCGTTTCTCGTCTGTGGAACACAGAGAGGAGAAGACAGTATTAGAGTGTAGTAGTCAGAGGACCGCCTTCGCCATTCCAACTAAGGGGGAATCTGAACTTAAATGATTGAGTAGCAAGGGCAAAATTGATGCAAAAGTATATTCCAGAAAATTGGACAGCAGGGAAATATAATTATATGAACAGTTTAAAGCAATTAAATGTTGAGCATAGGCATATTATGATGTACTCAAGAAAATATTTGATGGGGATAAGGAGTTTGATGGTTTAAGGTGGGATATTATAAATGAAATGGTAGGATGTGCTGTGGAGAGTAACTGCAGGGTCACATATTGTGGAAAATTAGTGTGTGACAAGGGAGATGAAGTTGAAAAGGTGAATAATTATGTAGTGTATGAGGATGAGCAGTATGGGGGTATGGAAGAGGCTGAACAGAATACTGGTTGGATGGGGAAGAGTGAATGTGATTTTGATGCAAGTGATTGGGTGAATTTTTCTAAGTATATACAGAAGTTGGGACCAAAGGTATGGGAGAAGGAGAAGTTTAGATTTTCCAGAAAATTAGGATGGTTGGGCTTAGAAAATAAAGAACACAAAGATGCTTTTGAAGTAATATTTGAAGCGATAATGAAATAGAATCATCCAATGGGGGTCAGGCGTGCACTATGGAAAAATACTGTGCTTATGAAGTGGAGGAGGATCTTTTAGCAGAAGTGGAGCTCAAGCAGAAACATTTTAGGAAGGTGCAACCAATATTTAAAGTTCAGATAGGTTAAGTCAGTGAAGTAGCCTTTGTGGACACAGGTAGTACAGTCAGTGGGATAGCAGAGGGTTTCGACAATTATATCAGGAATGACAAAATGGTAGAATTCCCGGTCACAGGGATTAGAATAAAAAATGCTACTGGTAATTACAGCAAGCCAGTAAGGAAGGAGGCTGTGTTAGATGTAAACATTGGTGGAGGGTTGTTTAGTCACCCATTCCTGGTGATTCAAAATTTAAGTATAAATATGGTTCTGGGTACAGATTTTTTAAATAAATACGGGGCAAATATTAACTGTGGGGGACAGGTATTGGAATTGAATGTTGGGGGATGTATAAAGGAGACAAAATTTGTAAAGGCAACAGGTGATGATCTAGTGGCAAGCTTGCACATGGCCCAGTGCATGTTGGATGAAGTAGGAATCGAGGAGGAGATAAAAAGGAAAACTATGAGACAGAGGGTATTGGTGACAGTGAGAGGGAAGAACTGTATAATTTACTGGTAGAGAATAAAGATGTGTTCTCAGCGAGACCTGGGAGAGTGGTACATTTTGAATATATACTCGGGATGAAGCCTAATGAGCCTAAGAAGAATTTTTGGAGAAGTAAACATTATGTGTTGTGGTGTCTGAATAACTGTTGGACTTATATATATAATCTGCTTAATTTTTGGTGCATGGGGGCTCCAGCACAAGGTTTATGTTGTTTGAGAAATTTGGGGCGTAATTGTTAACTTGAACATATTTTGCACTGGGTTCTGTATGTAGACACACCAAACTTCCTTTGGTGCGTGGGGGTCTAGTTGGTGGACTGAATATTAGGGTAAGCAACACAGCATGGGGATTGTAAAATTAAAGTTAGTTCATTTTGCTCCTTGTAATCTCAGTCTGGGCTAGATGATACGAATAGAGGATATTTTAACAAAGTGTATAGGTGAATTTTAATAGAGATTTTTAAAAGCAGATTAAGTCAGTTTTTTGGGTGGGAAACATTGCCAAACCCTGGAATTTAATTGATGTTATGTAATAATCAAGTAAAGTTTTTTTGTCTTTTTTTAGCTTCTGCCCTCAAGCCATGACAACAGTCAGATATTATTTAAAATCTGTATGATTCCTGCCACATTATCAGTATCATTTTGATTAGGGAGGCTTTGTCGCCAAGCAGTGCTGCCTCAATGACGTGGGCATTTCTAATCTAGTATTGAACAAATTGTTGGGCACAACTACCCAGTTGTTGCTCTCGGCTGTTTCTTAGTAATGGTTTGCCCTGAAATTCTGTATTAGCTGTGACAGCTCTGGTTTGCATGAGGATGGGTCTAGGCTGGACCACTCTGTGGTAAATGGGGAAAACTTTCGTATATATGAGATTTTCATTGGGGATTTTGTGCGTTCCCTGGTAGTGCTAGTGAGAGGACAGGATATAGCGCCAGAGTAGGGAGCTGTGGCACTACGTCTATTCGGGGGGTATCCCTGGAAGACATTTTAGGCAGCGAGAAGTGATAGTGCTTATGAAACAAATTGATAAATGATACGTGTTCCAAAGTGAATAGATTGAGTGGAAACAATGAGGTGTGCATAATATGCTGCCCGAAATAAGGAAGTTTTGTTTGTTTGTTTGTGTTTGTTTTGCTTTGCCAGGCCTCTTGTACTACATACGCACACATAGAAGACACGAATTTAGAATCATGGTTAAGGAAAATATTTTTTGGTTTGGAGTTATTTACAGATATGGTACAAATTTCTTTTTGTTGAGCACAAAAGACACAGGGAATTTTATTTAGTTTAGGGTGATGCCACAGCGGACTAGATTGTTAAGTAAATTGTTAACATTTTAAGACTAATTTAACATGACTGGTCGGTCACTCTCTTTGTGTGTTTTTTGGTGCTACTTGCTACCGCATTTACTGCGTGCATGCGCTGGCAAGTGGGAGTATTGTGACGGTACAAACCCCCGTTACTAGATGAATATTTATAGTATGCAAGGATTGCTTTGTGGAGAGCGAGCACACTACATGGTGCGCGATTAGCGGAAGCGCGTGGCGCGCCCACGCAGGTTTGCAACGGTCGGCGGGACGGTCTCTGCCGCCGGGCGGCCACGTGGCCCGCAGCTTGGGGCATTGTTTGGTTTTTCGCGCATTACGCGAAAACTATGTAACTTACGGTGAAGAGCGATGCGGCAGTGGATTGTGGTCAGCAGTATGCACCTTCTGAAAGATCGATCTTTATTTCAAGTCACGAGACGCAACAGTTATAGTAACCTCAAAATCGGTAGATATCACGAATACTGAAAGATTAATAAAAATAGTAAACAACAACTTACATGGATGAGCGAGCACTCATTAACAACGTTTTGTAATAGCTGATCGAGTACCGTAGTCATTTGTTAAGATTCATCAATAATTAAGCCTGTAAAGAGCAATAAACAAAGTTTGAGAGAAAATTGTTTATAAAATTCATTTGAAAATTCATGACGTAAAGAACGGCACTATATAATTTTTTGGGTGGCAACACACGTATTTTAACCCTTTCACGTACATGGGACACATTTGTCCCACATATAAATCACCTTACTAATTGGACTGTAATCACAGTTGATGTGCTGCAGACGCTCTACTTGAAGCAGAGATATTTGTTTTCTTTAATATCGTACATCTTTGGTGGCAAAAATTACTATAACTACCATTAGTCGTCGGTTATTGTTGGTGGGTCCCACTTCGAGCAGACACACAAATTTATTCACTTATTGTATGTGTATTGTGTTCTCTGCCTTACTGTCAAAGCTTGAAAGTATATTCCAGTAAGTTTCTCTTTTACTTTAGACCATTCATTTAGAAAATAACTGTATTTCATCAGTTTAAATCTTTATTTTCATTCCTTGGGACGTAGTTGTCCCAATGTACCACAATGGTAATTTGTGTACTTGTTTTTGAATGTCATGAAATCGTTACTATTATGTAAAAAACGAGCAGAATGGTATTTAAAATTCAGTTTAAAATATATTATCTTTCATTTTATTAAATAAGCGGAAAACATTTGTACTGGTATAATTTTAAATCTGCTTTTAAGTCATGTGCTCCAGAAAAAGAGAATTTTTCATCACTGATGAAAGTGTTATGCAGATTTTGGAGGCTTGCAGTAGTGATGACGAAGATAATCTGTTACTTGAAGGAGATATAGAAGATGAAAGAGAACATGTTATTATAGAAGATCCTGAAAAAGAAATACGTAGCCCACCTAGCAAAAGAAGGCATACAGACGAAATATCAGAACCAAATGCTGAGATACCTGATTCCCTTCCAGATTTACCAGAATTTAAACGGTCCAGAACTTACCATCCAAGACAGTTCAGTGATAACATGAGTCATGAATTTGGGAAAGTGCTTTTGTTTAGTGTCAGTGAAAATCGTGAAATGCCACAGCCATTTGAAATTTTTTCTTCCATTATTGGCCTAAAAGATTTGGTGCATGATATATTAATTCCTGAAAGTATTCTGCGTGTAGAACAATCAGGCAACACATTCAGCGCAAATCAATATGAAATCAAGGCATTTCTTGGTACAAACCTGGTAATGGGGTACCATATTTTGCCTACATTTAGAAGCTACTGGGCAACTGAACCTGATTTAGGTGTTCCTTACATAGCTCAGATTATGCCACTACATCAGTTTGAAGAGATTCGAAAGTACTTACATTTTTCCAACAATGCAGATCAGTCAATAAAGGAAGACCGCACATACAAAGTGAGACCTGTAATTACCCATTTGAACAAAACCTTCCAGGAATCTCCTAGTGCAACTAGGGCTCAATCTGTAGATGAGCATATGATCAGATTCAAAGGACATAATATTATGCGACAGTATGTCAAAAATTAGTCAGTAAAATGGGTTTTCAAAATGTGGAGCAGATGTGATTCGGAAACTGGCTGCCTATTTGAGTGTGATTTATACACTGGCAAAAAAACTCAGGTCCTGAAGTACAGCTTGGTGAGTCAGTAGTTCTGCAACTGACAAAATCACTATCTGGACTGGGATGTGAAATTTACATAGATAACTTTTTTAACTCTCCAGCTTTGCAGTATTACCTCGGTTTACAAAATATCAGATAATGTGGAACAGTGCGCACCAATCGTAAAAACATCCCAAAGACATTCCCTCCAGACAAGGAAATGAAAAGAGGTGATTCATACAGTCTCAGTAGCGATGGTCTGACAATCGTTAAATGGATGGATAACAAACCAGTTTTTCTACTGACTAATTTTATTTCCCCAATACCATGTATGACAGTGAAGAGGCGTCAGTCCGGTTCTTCTGAAAAGATCCATGTTCAGTGTCCTCTTATGATAAGAAAGTACAAGTGGATGGGAGGGGTGGACCTTATGGACCAGAAGAAAGTGACTTATGAGATCGACAGTAAGGCTAAGATTAAGTATTACCTGAGAATTTTCTTTGATCTTCTTGTCATTGGTGTAAACAATGCGTATGTAATATATTCAAAATTGGCAGAAGAATCAGGATTCAAATCAACACTATCATCCGTAGAGTTCAGACAATGCATTGCGAGAAATCTTATTGGAAATTATTCAAGTCGACAAAGGAATTTATCAACAGTAGTGAAAACATCAAGAAGTTTGCAGATCAGTTGCAGTCCAAAGAGTCCAGAGCACCGAATGATAAAATCAGACGTAAGGAAGAGATGTGTTCATTGTGCTTCAAAGTGTGTTGAAAATCGCACTTACAATGTTTGTGAACAGTGTGGTGTTAATTTATGCTTTACTTCAAGCGGAAACTGTTTTGCAGAATTTAACATCAAATAGACAACATATACAAAGCCTCTGTAATTTTTCGATGTATTAAGTGTAATGTGTTCTGTAACTGTCTTTTAAGGACCACAGGGACAAATACGTCCCAGCTTTTTTTTTTAGCAATACAAATAAAAATGTTTGAAATAATAACATATTTTGTTTATAAAACCTCCAGTTACCACAGAGCTACAAAAAGTTGAAGCACTAGCACTTTAGTTTTCTTGTGTACCTGAAAGGGTTAAACTAGTTGAATTATACTATACACTTGCAATAGTTTTCAATTATTATTATTAACATTTATCGCCCATGATTAATTAATTATTATATATATGAAGATTTTGAGCACCGCAATGTGTAGACCGCTGTAGACTACGTCTAAAAACGGTGCTATAGGCAGGTCTATGTTAAAACTTTGCAGCACAGATGTCAACAAACAAATTTGCGCTAAGTGGCGAAATCTTGCAAAAACTAAAACTTGATTTACGGGAGAAACTAATGTAACATAGTAAATAAGATGTAGTTTTTAGCACGGTTCCGATGGTGAACTTATTTCTGTCGAGGGATGTGTTGTATCAAAATTTGTAACCTTAACTGGTGCGACTGGTACTTGCATAGCCAGGGGGTTGACGCCCGAGCCTATATAAGCGATCGGCCATCTTGGCCAAGGGGCAGTCGTTGGTCATTCGTTTTGGAGGATGAGCGCCGAGAAAGCCCACTTGAGGGTGGCCAATGTGGTCGTTTGAGAACTGTTTCTCGCGCCGATTTATTTCGACAAAGAGTATTGTATAATAGTGCAAGTGTGCAAGCATATATTTGGTGAACTGGAAGTGCTACGATTATTTGTGTGAGTACTATTTACGAGGTAAGTGAACTTGTGGCGAACTGTGAATTCGCGCCAAAAATGCTAGAACAAAGAGGACAGTGGGACTTGTGGTTCTGTTCGAACTGAGTGAGTAATTTTCGTTTATAGCAGCCTACATTACTGCTATTTGGGTCTCGGAGTCAAATTTTATTAAAGTAAAACTGTAAACCGTCTCACCAGTGCTAATTTCATTGTGGGAAAGAAAAGGACAACGCCAATAAATAGTGACTTAACTGTGTCGTGAAAAGCTGAATTTAGTGTAATAATGGCCTAATTTTTGTTCCCTAGCATAAACTGTACGTATGTCTGAGTGAAGAATTAATTAAAAAACTATGAAAAATGCGCGGGTGTGGAAATGTACTAATGCACCAAGTGTGGAAATCATCGCCTGAGACTCACGTGAGAGCCAAAATTTGCAATAACATTTTTCAACCAACATTTGTATATGCGCATTTCGTGTGAAAACCTTTCAACCACTCTTCATTATTTTCACCGCCCCGTCGGAGCAGTTTGGTCGCACAGTCCTTACCATACATTTCCAATTTTTCCTCAGACGGAGTTTATGCGACAGACCACATTTGAAGACTCAACATTAATGACGGTCCCGGTGTTGCACGCCACTGTAAGAACCATTGTTGAGCCCAGAGATAATTAGCTGCACGTTGTCGCACCTCACAGAGATATTCGTTCTCGTATCAGTCAAGATCGAGCAATGGCGACTTTACAGACCTTTTTACGCCGACCAGAACATGATAATACTATCGTGACTAGTCACTAATAAAGGTAGTCAGGTTGCAGCTTCTTGGCGGTTGTGTCTTATTTTTTCAAGTACTTAGAAACTGTGGAACACCTCCTGCACAAAATGTATTAAGCATGGAAGTTCTAATATAACTGGAACTGGTTTTTAAGGCCATATCAGGTGTGCTGTGCGCTGGCTAAATTTCATAACACGGCTTAACTAATCTGTTTCTTTATATCTCCACGATATATTTAAAACAGTCCGCCTCGCTCAATTTCCACAAAATTCCTGCTGATACAGTGCGCGCAAAACGCCGTGGGCTCTAGATGCGCAGTCGGCTGGGGAATTGTAGGGAGAGCGGCATTGGTGGGTGGTCGCTCAGGGCGGTGTAGGGGAAATGCCGAGGGCTGGAGGGTAAGTGCGGTTCTAAACTGAAGCCTAAAAGCATATTTTATGTAAATGTTAAATGTCGTCCCTCCACGCCCACACTTGCAAGGCGACTATTCAAGAAGATCTACTGTCACCTTTGCTTTCGTGTGTATCTAAAAAGAATTCCGCCGAAATTACAGCGATTTATTTTCTCCTGCCGTGTTAACCATTTGTAGCTTTCAGAAAAGCGCCATGAGTGACGAATTTTGTAGTGTAATAAATATGTAATGTACTGAATCGACTGTGAGAGACTCTATGATAATTATATCGTTGACTCGGAATACTACTCTCTCTGTGGTTTACTCGTAACTAAGGGTAACTAGAGTTTTCTGTTCGCTTCTTTTGATGTTACGTGGAGAATTGTACAAGAGACACAATAAACCGTTATTATTTCATGAGAACAAAGGTGAGCTTCACGACCTTTATTAGTATTTTTGGAAGTATTGAAATAGCAGAATTGTTTCATATTGAATGCGACGTGTATGGGAAGAGACATGGACAACAGCACTCGAACCTGCAATCTCATGTATGAATAGTTGCTAAAAATATCCAGCCATCTCTCCCAAGACTATTCATACGCGCAACAAACAGTAATTCTTTTAACAGCACTATCAGAGACAATTTTATCACGTTGTTACGACCTTTTACTGCGAGCATAATACATCGACAACAGACAAACAAAAAATAGACAAACACATAAAAGAATCTACCACAATTTGGAGAAAGACCTACTCATTTCTCTGGTTGCCATGTCAAAATTTGCTTCTTTTGCCAAAACACAGCGGGGCTCACACTCTCTCACCCCACTAACACGATGTGGAGACACAACTGCGAGAGAATTCTGAATCCACGCCGTGTGGCCGCGTGGTTTGAGGCGCCATGTCACGGATTGCGTGGCCCCTTCCTCCGGAGGTTCGAGTCCTCCCTCGGGCATGGGTGTGTGTGTGTGTGTTGTTTTTAGCGTAAGGTAGTTTAAGTAGTGTGTAAGTCTAGGGACCGATGACATCAGCAGTTTGGTCCTTCAGGAATTCACACACATTTGAACACTTTTTTTTTTTTTTTTTTTTTTTTTTGAGAATTCTGGAGGAGTGGTTTATAAAGTGAGAAAATGAGGAAAGATAAAGTCAGTACCTTATGGAAAAGCACATCATCATTACATAAAAACGTGTGATGTCTTTGTATATGTTGTTCGAAAACGCACAGCATTTCTCGTTTCACCAGCTATCGATAGCCCTTAAAAATTGCAGCCTTACAACGAAACAGTCTGTAGCTATTGGAATAACACGGTAGATAATGAAGTTTTACATGATGACCATATGGCGAAATACTCTCCTCTTTGCGTGCTATCACTTGCCAAAATCTCACTTCGATATCTGAAACCGTTTGTGAAATATGATGAATGTTGTGGATATGTTACTCTAGTTTTATCGCTGGCGCGGCATATGGCGAAATACTCTCCTCTTTGCGTGCTATCAGTTGCCAAAATCTCACTTCGATATCTGAAACCGTTTGTGAAATATGATGAATGTTGTGGATATGTTACTCTAGTTTTATCGCTGGCGCGGCACGGTCGCAAATGGGTGTGCTATATCAGATCAATTTTTTGGAGGTTGGTGACAGGTACACACCTCTACCCAAGTCGAAGAAAAATTCAATATGTTAGCTAAATTTCATACGCAACAACATATTGTGTAGTATGCACCAAATGCAAAATCAAAGCGACCTCTATTTTTCATTGCACACTTTTCCGATTTTCGCGCAGTGTCTTACTTTCATGCAAATATCACAATAAATAACCATGTTCATCGGAGGTGAGGGTATCATTTGGAGTGCCCCAGGGAAGTGTGGTAGGTCCGCTGTTTTCTTTCTACATAAATGATCTTTTGGATAGGGTGGATAGCAATGTGCAGCTGTTTGCTGATGGCCGGCCGGAGTGGCCGAGCGGTTAAAGGCGCTACAGTCTGGAACCGCACGACCGCTACGGTCGCAGGTTCGAATCCTGCCTCGGGCATGCATGTGTGTGATGTCCTTAGGTTAGTTAGGTTTAAGTAGTTCTAAGTTCTAGGGGACTTATGATCACAGTAGTTGAGTCCCATAGTGCTCAGAGCCATTTTTTTTGTTTGCTGATGATGCTGTGGTGTACTGGAAAGTGTCGTCGTTGAGTGACTGTAGGAGGATACAAGATGGCTTGGACAGGATTTGTGATTGGTGTAAAGAATGGCTGCTAACTCTAAATATAGATAAATGTAAATTAATGCAGATGAATAGGAAAAAGAATCCCGTAATGTTTGAATACTCCATTAGTAGTGTAGTGCTTGACACAGTCACGTCGATTAAATATTTGGACGTAACATTGCAGAGCGATATGAAGTGGGACAAGCATGTAATGGCAGTTGTGGCGAAGGCGGATAGTCGTCTTCGGTTCGTTGGTAGCATTTTGGGAAGCTGTGGTTCATCTGTGAAGGAGACCGCTTCTAAAACACTGAAACGACCTATTCTTGAGTATTGCTCGAGCGTTTGGGATCCCTATCAGGTCGGATTGAGGGAGTCAATAGAAGCAATTCAGAGGAGGGCTGCTAGATTTGTTACTGGTAGGTTTGAAAATCACGCGAGTGTTACGGAAATGCTTCAGGAACTCGGGTGGGAGTCTCTAGAGGAAAGGAGGCGTTCCTTTCGTGAATCGCTACAGAGGAAATTTAGAGAACCAGCATTTGAGGCTGACTGCAGTACAATTTTACTGCCGCCAACTTATATTTCGCGGAAAGGCCACAAACATAAGATAAGAAAGATTAGGGCTCGGAAGGAGGCATATAGGCAGTCATTTGTCCCTCGTTCTGTTTGGGAGTGGAACAGGGAGAGAAGATGCTAGTTGTGTTACGAGGTACCCTCCACTACGCACCGTATGGTGGATTGCGGAGTATGTATGTAGATGTAGATGTAGACCATTGACGAAATGATGGGCACATCATCATGACCCTGACGTATAACACTATAAGCAAAGCAAAAATGACATTTTTTTTACCGAATAGTTTCTGTAAAATCGTTTAAGAAAGTTTGTAGGGTGTGCGCGTCGATTCTGTCATCACTGACCGGCCGAAAGGGGGAAAACACTTATCGGCCTCCCCTTCCGAACAAACGAATCAACTCGCCCAGCACTTTGGACGCAAAATTGGTCACTGCTCATCGTCCACCGGGCCCTGCGCGGACTGTACCAGCAATTTTTCCTCGGATTGTAGAATGCAGTTAATTTAATTACACCGCATTCACGTTTCTTCATTTAGAGATGCCGGGATGAGACGATCTAAGCTAAAGACGCTAAAGCTCGTATTCACATCTCGGCATCCAGTGTATGGTACCATTTCTCTGCGCCTGCGGGCGATGCGAAACAAAAGAGTCACTCTTTGTTGTGCCACAAACGTGTATCGTATCGACTCGTCCACGACTAAGTTTTTGTGCGAGGCGAGATTTGCGCCGTTACGGACGCAGCCGCGCAGAGAGGACGTGCTGCAGGGCCGAGGCGCGCCGTGCTGGCCGTATCTGCGCGTGCTGCTTGCAGACACTTAACTCGCCGGCCGATGTGCTCCGTCAACAAAACACACCGCGTCCCTTCGCTGCCGTGCTGTGACACAACGAGTGGTACATTCTCTCCTCTGTGCCCTGTCCCCCGCGCTCTCTCGTGTTTTCATTTCACGTAGGCGTTCTCGTGTGACACGTGCCGTGGAAGCATAGGTCCTTAATAACGACACTGCGAATTTACGATTCGATGGCTCCGTGGCAGTCGCTAACGATTTTTACGTAACTGCAATACATGTGACAGGAATATTTACTCGAAAGAGACTGAATTATAGTCCAATTTAACTTAGCAGGCACCTGACAGCGACCGGACAGGACTGCTCTCTCCAGGAACGCACCAATGCGTGTAGACCACTGGCCCTCTCTTCCCACTGTGTTGCCACTTCCGCTACCCAAAACAACCAGTTCTCAAGTAGGAAACTTTTCTGAACTGGAAAATTTCATTTCGAGAAAAAAAAAAACTATATCTGGCCCCCAAGTTAAGTGAAAAAAATTTTGACATTGTTACAGACATAGAGTTCTATACCATATGTCAAATTCAAAATTTCTACGTGATTTTTGTAGTCGACAGAGATTTAAATCGTAGTTGTTATGACTAAAGTTATAAATAAATTAAAAAAAACACCTGTAAAATGTTTAGTGAAATGATTTGTCCAAAATTAAAAAAATGAAATAGATTACAGAAACATTTGAAGCAACTTTGAATGATGCTCGAAATCACGTACAGAAAATGGTAGGGGACTGCAAATGTTCCTCTAATCTAATCCATTTTCTACTATTAGACAAATCATTCCAGAAAACAACGACTGCATGTTTAATTTTTTTAGCTTCAAGTTTTGTTCATAAAACGTGAAATATAATGTATTTAAATATTCATAGATATTCTGTTATTATTAATAGTACATAGCTCAAGAGAAAGCAGAGAAGTTTCAATTTATGCTGTAATTTGAAATTTATTTCATTTTTCAATATGAAATAAACATGTTCATAATTTCAACGTCATTGTAACAATTTATGTGCTAAATGGCTAGGCTTTGAAGGAACGAAGTTCTTGACTCTTCTATTTACTATTAAAAACAGTCTTGATCACGATTTGTTTATTAAGGTGACCGGTTTCGATCACTACTGTGGTCATCTTCAGACCTACAAGTCGTATACAAAGCTTTAGTCAGAGGGCTACATACATTAAACACAATATGTAAAGTTATAAAGCGATGAATTACCAATGAGTAAGAACCTCCTTCTGCTAGAGAATCACTACTGGAGAAACCAGTGCACGTCTTACTATATATAATGGAGGGTCCGCCCACTTCTGACGGCATGATGTCATTACTAACCAACGAGTTATAAGTCGAATAACAATGTAAAATTTCTTAGTTAAAAGAACATTGTCAAGAAATGAAAATAAACACACACTAAACTTAGCTTATTCAACAACTGTTGTCAATTAAGAAGCGCTAAAAAAAATTAAATATGTAGGATAAATGAACTTCGGTTTGGCAGTACATGGGTTGCCCTCTCAAGGCCTGTTAGTGAACCATTTGGAACCACTGGTTGCCATGGTGAGCTGAACGCCGTTCCAAAGATGAGGCAGCAGGCTTCTTTCCACTGAAGTTGTTGTAAAGTCCATAGGCAAACTAATCGTTGCCATGGTGAGGATAAACGCCAGTGCAAATATGTGGCAGCAGGCTTCTTTCTAACGAAGTTGTTGCGTAAGTGGAACGGCGAAGACTGTCACGTCAGACGATGTATTATTGACTCTTCATTTGATAACTAGCGGCAGCTGCTCTTGAAATATTTCAATTTTTTCTCAAATCACTAGTTAAATTTTTATTAATGACCCTGATTATTTAAAAAAAAATCTTTTTTGTGCAAAACTACACAAGCTGGTGAGTTTGATAGTCCATTTATCCATTTACGATTCCTCATTTCGCTATCACAATTCGAAAAAAATATGATAAGTAAATACTTGGCAGTCATCTTCTCATTCCGCTCAAAAATATGACCAAAAATACGCCTTTTACTGAGGGTTATACGTCGCAAACGTTATGAGGTGCCCCACCTTGCGAATATCCGTTACTGAGGGAGGTATTGTGGTAATCGATGAATAAAAAAGCGTATAAGTGATATCAATAGTTCTTGAAAACTGTGTATCAAAAGAATCATCCGATCTGGTTCGTCTATACTTCTGAAAGTTATAAACATATACGATTAATTCTGTTTTTTGATGAAGCGGAAACTCAAAAAGGTTTTTTCTCGTACCTTTTCATAGGTGTTCGATGTGCCACCGTTGAGATGCACGGCATATGTCAATGCGGTATTTAAATTGTTCCCTTACTAAAGCGAGCATGTCTTGAGTTACAGCTTCCACAGCTGCTGTTATGCGACGTCTCAGTTAATTCATTGTTGTTGGTAACAGAGCCACATTTGCAGAGTCTTTTACAAACCCCACAAGAAATAATGACATACAGTCTGGTCCGATGACCTTGGAGGCCAGTAATGTAAGGCTGAATCATTTGGTCCAGCGCGACCGATCCATCGCTCAGTAATCCTTTCATTTAAAAATTCATGCAGTTCCATACGCCAGTGTGGCGGTGCCACATCCTGTTGGTAAATGAAGTCGTTCGAATCAGTCTCCAACTGTGGGAAAAGAAAGTTCTCAAGCATATCGAGATATGTGCTTCCTGTAACAGTGTTCTCAGCAAAGAAAAATGGACCATACACCTTTTCCCGTGAAACTCCACAAAACACATTAAATTTTGGAGAGTCTCTCTCTTGTTGTACAACTTCGTATGGTTTGCTCCATATTCTCACATTTAAATGGGTTGTTGCCTCGTCACTACACACTAAGCGCTGAAGAAATCTGTTATCCTCTAACTTGTCAAGAACGAAATTACATAACTCCACACGTTGTTGTTTGTCACATTCACGAACAGCTTGCAGTATCTGAATTTTGTATGGCTTCACGCCAGAGGGACATCGGGTGCATGTGGCGCTGCACGGCGAACGGATTTCTGCGGATTCCTTGTGAAACTATGGCGGATGCGTTCGACCTCTGTGTCAGACAGTCGGCGATGGTCCGGCGATTTTCCTTTCGCCAAACAACCTGTTTCTCGGAATTGTCCGTGCCATCGTCTACTGCTCTGTGCTGCCGGAGGATCCAGTACCCAGTACGAAAGTCGCACTGAACGGTTATTACTGACACGCACTGTGCTAAACGTAGAACACAAAGCTCTTCCTGTTGTCCCGACGCCATTTTCACTAGAACTGAAGTGGGCGCACACTGCTGCTACCTAGCGGGAACCACGCGAAACTCGAGAGTTTGCTCTTTCCCACAGCACGCTCTTCACGTACATATCTCAAATAACATAATAGTTATGATTTTTAAAAATTGGCTTATTCTTATTGATACACCCTGCATAACGTGGTAAGTTTTATCTGTTTACCAGACAGTAAAATTAACATACATTTTGAAATGTCCCCTTTGAAAAATTATAAATGACTGTGCTGGTAAACTTCTACGTTACTTGATATTCAAACAGCTGAGCAAAACTGAACGTACTCAGATATTTCTCTCTTTACTTATTCTGATCAACACTAAACTGACACACAATATTTTTGGCGCAACGCAATCTGATTTCAATAATCCCTACAAAAGAATGTCCCTGACTAGCAATAACCTATACCTTTCATGAATCACTTACCTCACAAAAATCTTCGTTACTCGAACTACTGCAATACAGCGAGCGCCAATACTGCCAGCTAAATAAAAGATTCAGACTACTGAAGGCACTAACTACTGATAGGCATACTGAACAAATGAAAGATTTTGATAGAGAGCAAACAATGTATTTACCTTAATAATGTTCAAAAGTCATATATATATATATATATATATATATATATATATATATATATATATATATATATATATATATCAGTTCATGACATCCAGTCTTTCAAATTTATTGTCTCTGATGGACACACGTCCAGATCATCCGCTGTCAAAACTCTGCCATCTCTCTCCCCACATCCACCACTGCTGGCGGCTCTCACCTCCAAACTGCGCAACGCTACGCGCTGTTCACATCCAACTGCCCAACTCTACAATAACGAATATTCCAACAATGCCAACAACCCACAGACTGCCCACAGCACAATGAGTGATTTTCATACAGAGCGCTACATGGCGTTACCAACATAAAAACCTAAACAGTCTACTTACAATTTGACCCAATTAAAAAGAAGGCGGGAGGCCGACGGTTCAATCCCGCGTCCGGCCATCCTGATTTAGGTTTTCTGTGATTTCCCTAAATAGCTCCAGGCAAATGTCGGGATGGTTCCTTTGAAAGGGCACGGCCGACTTCCTTCCTCGTCCTTCCCTAATCCGATGAGACCGATGACCTCACAGTTTGGTCTGTTTCCCCAAACAACCCAACCCTAAAAAGAAGCAAAGTACACTCCTGGAAATGAAAAAAGAACACATTGACACCGGTGTGTCAGACTCACCATACTTGCTCCGGACACTGCGAGAGGGCTGTACAAGCAATGATCACACGCACGGCACAGCGGACACACCAGGAACCGCGGTGTCGGCCGTCGATTGGCGCTAGCTGCGCAGCATTTGTGCACCGCCGCCGTCAGTGTCAGCCAGTTTGCCGTGGCATACGGAGCTCCATCGCAGTCTTTAACACTGGTAGCATGCCGCGACAGCGTGGACGTGAACCGTATGTGTAGTTGACGGACTTTGAGCGAGGGCGTATAGTGGGCATGCGGGAGGCCGGGTGGACGTACCGCCGAATTGCTCAACACGTGGGGCGTGAGGTCTCCACAATACATCGATGTTGTCGCCAGTGGTCGGCGGAAGGTACACGTGCCCGTCGACCTGGGACCGGACCGCAGCGACGCACGGATGCACGCCAAGACCGTAGGATCCTACGCAGTGCCGTAGGGGACCGCACTGCCACTTCCCAGCAAATTAGGGACACTGTTGCTCCTGGGGTATCGGCGAGGACCATTCGCAACCGTCTCCATGAAGCTGGGCTACGGTCCCGCACACCGTTAGGCCGTCTTCCGCTCACGCCCCAGCATCGTGCAGCCCGCCTCCAGTGGTGTCGCGACAGGCGTGAATGGAGGGACGAATGGAGACGTGTCGTCTTCAGCGATGAGAGTCGCTTCTGCCTTGGTGCCAATGATGGTCGTATGCGTGTTTGGCGCCGTGCAGGTGAGCGCCACAATCAGGACTGCATACGACCGAGGCACACAGGGCCAACACCCGGCATCATGGTGTGGGGAGCGATCTCCTACACTGGCCGTACACCACTGGTGATCGTCGAGGGGACACTGAATAGTGCACGGTACATCCAAACCGTCATCGAACCCATCGTTCTACCATTCCTAGACCGGCAAGGGATCTTGCTGTTCCAACAGGACAATGCACGTCCGCATGTATCCCGTGCCACCCAACGTGCTCTAGAAGGTGTAAGTCAACTACCCTGGCCAGCAAGATCTCCGGATCTGTCCCCCATTGAGCATGTTTGGGACTGGATGAAGCGTCGTCTCACGCGGTCTGCACGTCCAGCACGAACGCTGGTCCAACTGAGGCGCCAGGTGGAAATGGCATGGCAAGCCGTTCCACAGGACTACATCCAGCATCTCTACGATCGTCTCCATGGGAGAATAGCAGCCTGCATTGCTGCGAAAGGTGGATATACACTGTACTAGTGCCGACATTGTGCATGCTCTGTTGCCTGTGTCTATGTGCCTGTGGTTCTGTCAGTGTGATCATGTGATGTATCTGACCCCAGGAATGTGTCAATAAAGTTTCCCCTTGCTGGTACAATGAATTCACGGTGTTCTTATTTCAATTTCCAGGAGTGTATTTAAACGAGTTAGAGGCACTGTACCATAAGTGAATTTCTGATCTTTTTAAGTGACGTCTGTAGTAGACCGACAGTCTAAAAATTTTCTCTGTCGCAGCAGAGAGCGTGGCTTTGTTTCGGATACATACCGCGACAACGCCACAACTTATGACCCTAAATATCGGTTACCTCTCCCCGCACTGTGGCGGTTGCCTCCTGTTTCCCCTACTGGTTCTAGCAGTAGTGGACACCAAAAGATCCTGAGGAAGATCCCAGCAGAGGGATCGAAACGTCGAACATTTTAGAAGAAACATGACAGAAGATTTTAACTTCAGATTCTTTAATTACTCACCCATACTTTTCCCTCCTCGAACAGCCGGATGAAAAGAAGTGACTTTAGCTACTCAGTCGATAAAAGTTTTACAACCATAAATGATAATGGAAAAGCTCGCATCCTTTGGTATGACCAGGTACTAAATATCCTAGTTCTGACGTCTTTAACGAGATATTAAAAATGTCCATCACCCATTGTGTACAGACATCGTAAATCCCTAAGCAGAACCAACAGCAACTCGTGTGGAATATTATAAGCTGTCTTGTTGTACTGCGGCTGACACAGCTGAATTAACTCCACATTCTTTAGCGGCGACTTCGTGCTGACTTGCAGGGCACAAACACAATAGCGGTACGCGTAATTCATGGGTGCAGCCGCGAGCGTAGTCGAGCGGTAGCGACTCGACGTTAAACAGACCGCTCCTCAGGGTAATAACCGGCAAGATTAATGTCCGAACATTAACTTCGCGTTTGCAGCAGATACCTGTTGTGAAGACGTAAGCTGCCTTACTGTCGACTTCTTACGCTGAAGAGAAACTCACATAAGAAGAGGATCATAACGAAGCATATCCTTTAACGATTTATTGCTTGTTTCAAAGTCGTGACGATCGTTCTTAAATATAGACCCAGAGAACTTTCGTTGATCATCACATTGAAATATCTTAATATAGTCCAGAAATGCAAAGTGATAAGCAGAATTCTGAAATTAACGTGTTTCGGAATACGTATTTGAATTCTGACGTTTCGTAATATAACCACTCCTAAAGAATTGTTACCAGAAAATCGTTCGAAAAAAAATCGTCTATGCCCGCACAGCAGTTAGGAGGCGAAATTTATCTGTAAAAAATTTGGAATATATTTGGGGAAATACGCATCGCACTGCATTGTGTAGAGGTCTGACGCTGCAGTTTTCTGGGCAAGATCTGCGCTCTACGCCAGAGCCATATCTTTCAAGCTAAATTTTGCGACTAGACCGATTACAACTACTTGATCCTGATCGAGAGCAATGTAACATCCACGAGATAAATTTTAGCTACAGTGCGACGAGAGGAAATTGTGCCTCTAACAGTTATAAACATTATCTATCAGACATATGGAAAAACAGTGAAATAAAACGATGATCCAAAGAAAGCAGGTGTTGACAGATGTGAAAATTACCGAACTATCAGTTTAATAAGTCACAGCTGCAAAATACTAACGCGAATTCTTTACAGACGAATGGAAAAACTGGTAGAAGCCGACCTCGGGAAAGATCAGTTTGGATTCCGTAGAAATGTTGGAACACGTGAGGCAATACTGACCTGACGACTTATCTTAGAAGAAAGATTAAGAAAAGGCAAACCTACGTTTCTAGCATTTGTAGACTTAGAGAAAGCTTTTGACAATGTTAACTGGAATACTCTCTTTCAAATTCTGAAGGTGGCAGGGGCAAAATACAGGGAGCGAGAGGCTATTTACAATTTGTACAGAAACCAGATATAAGAGTTGAGGGGCATGAAAGGGAAGCAGTGGTTGGGAAAGGAGTGAGACAGGGCTGTAGCCTCTCCCCGATGTTATTCAATCTGTATATTGAGCAAGCAGTAAAGGAAACAAAAGAAAAATTCGGAGTAGGTATTAAAATTCATGGAGAAGAAGTAAAAACTTTGAGGTTCGCCGATGACATTGTAATTCTGTCAGAGACAGCAAAGGACTTGGAAGAGCAGTTGAACGGAATGGACAGTGTCTTGAAAGGAGGATATAAGATGAACATCAACAAAAGCAAAACGAGGATAATGGAATGTAGTCAAATTAAGTCGGGTGATGCTGAGGGAATTAGATTAGGAAATGAGACACTTAAAGTAGTAAAGGAGTTTTGCTATTTATGGAGTAAAATAACCGATGATGGTCGAAGTAGTGAGGATATAAAATGTAGACTGGCAATGGCAAGGAAAGCGTTTCTGAAGAAGAGAAATTTGTTAACATCGAGTATAGATTTAAGTGTCAGGAAGTCGTTTCTGAAAGTATTTGTATGGAGTGTAGCCATGTATGGAAGTGAAACATGGACGATAACTAGTTTGGACAAGAAGAGAATAGAAGCTTTCGAAATGTGGTGGTACAGAAGAATGTTGAAGATAAGGTGGGTAGATCACGTAACTAATGAGGAGGTATTGAATAGAATTGTGGAGAAGAGGAGTTTGTGGCACATCTTGACAAGAAGAAGGGACCGGTTGGTAGGACATGTTTTGAGGCATCAAGTGATCACCAATTTAATATTGGAGGGCAGCGTGGAGGGTAAAAATCGTAGAGGGAGACCAAGAGATGAATACACTAAGCAGATTCAGAAGGATGTAGGTTGCAGTAGGTACTGGGAGATGATGAAGCTTGCACAGGATAGAGTAGCATGGAGAGCTGCATCAAACCAGTCTCAGGACTGAAGACCACAACAACAACACAATATTTTATGATGTAATTGGACATATCGATGTGCATCATACAAAGACAATGATAATTGTAAATTCCTTTTATGATCTGCGGTTGTCTTCCTTTCTTTTTACCTTTTTTTGGTTGGCTTTTCTAGGTTGCGGACGCAAGACGCATATCAAACTGAGGTCTGTTAAGAAATTGTAATTATTTGTTAATTATTACTTGAGAATAGAGTTCATTATTATTATAAATAAGAGTGAATAATTATTTGTAACTTTAATTCCTCTCTCAGTAAGCATTATCTGTGTTAATTATTTCTTTCCGCTGCAAGGAGCGCAGCCATTGATGATAGCGATTTGTATCGCATTTTTATCAGTGTTTCTTACGAAAGTATCAAAGGTTTGCTTGATGAAAATTAGTCTAAATAGTGCACAATATAAAAGTAAAGTTTAATAAGCATTAATTCAAATACTTATGCTGTTAAAAGGAAATTTGCTGTAACAATAGAAAGTCTCCGTCAATTGTCTGCCGCCATCTTCCCAATTATCTCAGCGGTAAATTCAAATTACACAACTCCGCAGACATAAACGCCGAAGGTAATAAAAATGTGTAAAAATAAATGTGCACCGGTTGTCTCGAACTCATTTTAATGAAAATAATTCGAATCAGATTGGTTTTTTAAAAACAGTGCTCATAGCACGATCCATATAACAAGCCTTTCTTGCTAATGTATGGAGCCGAAATTCATTACGCACTAGTTGCGAAGGATTTGTTTCAGGTAACATACGTCAGTGTTGTGCGCGGCTGATATTCGGTGGTTTTAATGATCATTTTGCTAAAGATAACTGTTTCCATCATAATCAATAGTTGTATAGAATCTGTTGTATGAACTGTGATTTAGTGACACTTACACAACTTACAGACAACACTTTAACACGACGTTAACTTGGAGTTCTTTAGCAACTCGACCAAATCTTTAGCCGGGAGAAAAATTATTTAGTAATTACTCACTGTAATAAAATAAGATTATCATTTTCATTTACAAATTAGTTAAATACCAGACCACTGAATAACACAGCGAACGCCACACCAAACAGTTACAACGTTATGGGGAATTCCATAATTGATAAAGACTGTGAAATGAATAGTCATTTGAGGTCAGTTTACTGGTGCCCAGCCATCAGATTGCGAGTACATATCCTTAAACCTTAAATCTGTATATGGCTCGTTTGCAAGTTTAATGGTTTAGTTGTGCACTGTTTCCTTAACCCCTATATAAGCACCGATTATTCAGATGGTCTGCCTAGTGGACACCCAGTGAATGGTTTACAAAAGCACACACGCAGATGAACTAATTATTAAATAGAGGAAATAAGAAATGAATGATCCTTCGGAATAATGATGTATCATAACCAGACAATTCATTACTAATTTATTCAGCTCGAACAAAAGTTATTTTCAAATTGTGGCCTTAAACAGTCAATATTTAATCACAGTGAAGCAATATAACAGGAAATAAATGACAGCTGAGCAAGCAGACCAGTTGCAGGTAATAACGAATGTAAACAAAGACATCGCGCAGTACACCAATTCACTCAAGCTGAATAAAATTCCTAAAGTTCAATAATTTCCTTCAAGACTGCATGCAGTAACCAGTTCACAATAGCAAAGTCCATTCAAATGAACGCTACATTGGCACTCACTGTTCAGATGTTTCCTGGTTCCACACCGTTACAGTGAAAATTATGAATTGTTAAGTCCCGAATAGGAGCACATCAAGATATTCCTATCACCAAACTATCACTTAAACACGCTCCGCTAAAACCTTACCAAATTACCAGATGCGAACGCTAAACGACCTTGAACAATGCTCTGCCTGCCTATTTGAAACTTCTGTCACTGACTACTGCGGTAATTTTAGTATATTGGAAATAGACCACCATTACATTGAGTACAAGTTTTAGAATTTTACATATATGTATAATATACATGTTTAGACGTTTTGCAGACATACACTCCTGGAAATGGAAAAAAGAACACATTGACACCGGTGTGTCAGACCCACCATACTTGCTCCGGACACTGCGAGAGGGCTGTACAAGCAATGATCACACGCACGGCACAGCGGACACACCAGGAACCGCGGTGTTGGCCGTCGAATGGCGCTAGCTGCGCAGCATTTGTGCACCGCCGCCGTCAGTGTCAGCCAGTTTGCCGTGGCATACGGAGCTCCATCGCAGTCTTTAACACTGGTAGCATGCCGCGACAGCGTGGACGTGAACCGTATGTGCAGTTGACGGACTTTGAGCGAGGGCGTATAGTGGGCATGCGGGAGGCCGGGTGGACGTACCGCCGAATTGCTCAACACGTGGGGCGTGAGGTCTCCACAGTACATCGATGTTGTCGCCAGTGGTCGGCGGAAGGTGCACGTGCCCATCGACCTGGGACCGGACCGCAGCGACGCACGGATGCACGCCAAGACCGTAGGATCCTACGCAGTGCCGTAGGGGACCGCACCGCCACTTCCCAGCAAATTAGGGACGCTGTTGCTTCTGGGGTATCGGCGAGGACCATTCGCAACCGTCTCCATGAAGCTGGGCTACGGTCCCGCACCCCGTTAGGCCGTCTTCCGCTCACGCCCCAACATCGTGCAGCCCGCCTCCAGTGGTGTCGCGACAGGCGTGAATGGAGGGACGAATGGAGACGTGTCGTCTTCAGCGATGAGAGTCGCTTCTGCCTTGGTGCCAATGATGGTCGTTTGCGTGTTTGGCGCCGTGCAGGTGAGCGCCACAATCAGGACTGCATACGACCGAGGCACACAGGGCCAACACCCGGCATCATGGTGTGGGGAGCGATCTCCTACACTGGCCGTACACCACTGGTGATCGTCGAGGGGACACTGAATAGTGCACGGTACATCCAAACCGTCATCGAACCCATCGTTCTACCATTCCTAGACCGGCAAGGGAACTTGGTGTTCCAACAGGACAATGCACGTCCGCATGTATCCCGTGCCACCCAACGTGCTCTAGAAGGTGTAAGTCAACTACCCTGGCCAGCAAGATCTCCGGATCTGTCCCCCATTGAGCATGTTTGGGACTGGATGAAGCGTCGTCTCACGCGGTCTGCACGTCCAGCACGAACGCTGGTCCAACTGAGGCGCCAGGTGGAAATGGCATGGCAAGCCGTTCCACAGGACTACATCCAGCATCTCTACGATCGTCTCCATGGGAGAATAGCAGCCTGCATTGCTGCGAAAGGTGGATATACACTGTACTAGTGCCGACATTGTGCATGCTCTGTTGCCTGTGTCTATGTGCCTGTGGTTCTGTCAGTGTGATCATGTGATGTATCTGACCCCAGGAATGTGTCAATGAAGTTTCCCCTTCCTGGGACAATGAATTCACGGTGTTCTTATTTCAATTTCCAGGAGTGTATATTACTTCATTACTTGTTAAAAATTGAGGAATAACCAACTGTGATTTCTATCTTATACATTGCAAAACGGAATGATAAGCATTAGCCGGCCGGGGTGGCCGAGCGGTTCTAGGCGCTGTTGCCTGGAACCGCGAGACCACTACGGTCGCAGGTTCGAATCCTGCCTCGGGCGTTGACGTGTGTGATGTCCTTAGGTTAGTTAGGTTTAAGTAGTTCTAAGTTCTAGGGGACTGATGACCACAGCTGTTAAGTCCCATAGTGCTCAGAGCCATTTGAACCATTTGATAAGCATTAGTCAAACTCGTAACTTTGTTCAGTTTGACACTGCTGTACTACGCAATTCAAACATTCATCTTACGCCTGTGAAAATTCTTTGATCGTAGATCCTTGTGAACGACTTTGTCAAACTTCCAAAGTACCAAAGTACTTCACAGGAGCCGTTACATTATGGCCAAATATTTTGTCACAGTTGAACGATTTTTCGTCATAGTTGACGGAAGCCGAACAGTTAACTGTGTGTGTACCAGCCTTTCATGTAATATTCAATGTTAGTGACAAGTACATTTCTTCAAAAGAAGAGAAACGGAAATGGATAATAAGAAGAAAGGTTCAAGTGGCTCTACGCACTATGGGACTTAACATCTGAGGTCATCAGTCCCCTATAACTTACAACTACTTAAACCTAACTTACCTAAGGACATTACACACGCCCCTGCCCGAGGCAGGATTCGAACCTGCGACCGTAGCAGCAGCGCGGTTCCGGACCGAAGCGCCTAAAACCTCTCGACCACGGCGGCCGGCTTATATTGAGAGGAGAAACTCGACGTGTTGACCAGAATTTGCTTTGTGAGCTACATTATGATGACGTACGAATCATTTGACAATGGACATGCGAACATTTCAATTTGTAATTGCTTACCCAGAAGAGAGCAACAGTAGCCGTGGCCGAAATGTTGGTTTCTCCTGTATAGGTTTCTCTCCTTTTTTTGGATGATGTGGTACTACACACAGAAAACTTTTATGTCTATTTCAATTTGTCCTTACGAAAGTAGCCTGTCATATTTGCGAAGCTAAGATTTTTAGCGACAGGCGAAACCTATTCGAGCTCGCAATATAGTACTCGGATCCCAAAGTATACCATTTCACACATTTCTCCAGGAACATGTGAAGCGATATGTAAATCACTTAAGGAGGAATTTATAAAGGTAAGCACAACATACTTAGAGTAATAAATAAATATACTTGTTTCACTTATGTTCACTATATTAGCCGGCCGGGGTGGCCGACCGGTTCTAGGCGCTACAGTCTGCAAACGCGAGACCGCTACAGTCGCAGGTTCGAATCCTGCCTCGGGCATGGATGTGTGTGATGTCCTTAGGTTAGTTAGGTTTAAGTAGTTCTACGTTTTAGGTAACTGATGACCTTAGAAGTTGAGTGCCATAGTGCTCAGAGCCATTTCACTATATTACACTACTGGCCATTAAAATTGCTACACCACGAAGATGACGTGCTACAGACGCGAAATTTATCGAACAGGAAGAAGATGCTGTGATATGCGTATGATTAGCTTTTCAGAGTATTCACACAAGGCTGGCGCCGGTGGCGACACTTACAACGTGCTGACATGAGGAAAGTTTCCAACCGATTTCTCATACACAAACAGCAGTTGACCAGTGTTGCCTGGTAAAACGTTGTTGTGAAGCCTCGTGTAGGGAGGAGAAATGCGTACCATCAAGGTTTGCGACTTTGATAAAGGTCGGATTGTAGCCTATCGCGATTGCGGTCTATCGTATGGCGACATTGCTGCTCGCGTTGGTCGAGATCCAATGACTGTTAGCAGAATATGGAATCGATGGGTTCAGGTGGGTAATACGGAACGCTGTGCTGGATCCCAACGGCCTCGTATCACTAGCAGTCGAGATGACAGGCATCTTATCCGCATGACTGTAACGGATCGTGCAGCCACGTCTCGATCCCTGAGTCAACAGATTGGGACGTTAGCAAGACAACAACCATCTGCACGAACAGTTCGACGACGTTTGCAGCAGCATGGACTATCAGCCCGGAGACCAAGGCTGCGGTTACCTTGACGCTGCATCACAGACAGGAGCGCCTGCGATGGTGTACTCTACGACGAACCTGGGTGCACGAATGGTAAAACGTCATTTTTTCGGATGAATCCACGTTCTGTTTACAGCAGCGTGATTCTCACGTCCGTGTTTGGCGACATCGCGGTGAATTCACATTCGAAGCGTGTATTCATCATCGCCATACTGGCGTATCACCCGGCGTGATGGTATGGGGTGACATTGGTTACACATCTCGGTCACCTCTTGTTCGCATTGACGGCATTTTGAACAGTGGACGTTACATTCCAGATGTGTTTCGACCTGTGGCTCTACCTTCATTCGATACCTGCGAAACCCCACATTTCAGCATGATAATGCATGACCGCATGTTGCAGGTCCTGTACGGGCCTTTCTGGATACAGAAAATGTTCGACTGCTGCCCTGGCCAGCACATTCTCCAGATCTCTCACCAATTGAAAGCGTCTGGTCAATGGTGGCCGAGCAAGTGGCTCGTCACAATACGCCAGTCACTACTCTTGATGAACTGTGGTATGGTGTTGAAGCTACATGGGCAGCTGTACCTGTACACGCCATCCAATCTCTGTTTGACTCAATTCCCAGGCGGATCAAGGCCGTTATTACGGGCAGAGGTGGTTGTTCTGGGTACTGATTTCTCAGGATCTACGCATCCAAATTGCGTGGAAATGTAATCACATGTCAGTTGTAGTATAATATATTTGTCCAATGAATACCCGTTTATCATCCGCATTTCTTCTTGGTGTAGCGACTTTAATGGCCAGTAGTGTAATAATGCTTAGAGATCCACATCACCACTGAAGTAGCAAGCTGGATGCGTCACCTATTTTTTTTACATGGCGTGTATCCCCAGTGGGCCTGTTAAAGATGACCTGTAGACACATCCAGGTATGTTCATTGAACAGTCGTCGATGCGTGCATTTTGTATTCCACGGATCATTATATTGCCACCATTCTGCACAGCATTGTGGATAGCGTCTTCCATACATGTCTCCGTTCCCCTAACACCCTCCTGACCCCACTTTTCACGTATTCTGTTCAGCGTAGTGACCCCATATCGGCCACATGCATCAGTATTTGGATCTGCTGAAGTTGTTTGAAGCCTTGCCGGCGACACTGCTTGCTCCATAGTCTGTGAGGGTGATACTATCAGCTCCTCTCAGTTAATGTTGGTTTTCGCCTTCTTTTTGCACCATGACGTATCAAAAATATTTGCTTGTGTGCCTGCCGCACCTGACGGCATATTTGATGCGCTTTTGTTAATGTTTGTCACATCCTGTAAGCAATAAAATGCACTTGATTAGTTTACACAGCGCTTCTGATGACCCACTTTGCTGGCACCGAACGCGGAGGTGGAGTGGCACCATGTAGCAACATGTAGCAATGGAATTTGAAGCGCAGTGGAATGTATACAACACAAGTGGTGGAATGCATGGAAGACATATGCGTATTTGTCCGTGTGCTGGAGCTTATCATTACTGCACATACAAGCCCTACAAAAAGTGTTATATTATTTACTCTTGTCGATGTACGAGGTGCATTCAAGTTCTAAGGCCTCCGATTTTTTTTCTCCAGACTGGAAAGAGATAGAAACATGCGCATTGTTTTAAAATGAGGCCGTGTTCATTGTCAATACGTCCCAGAGATGGCAGCACCGTACGGCAGATGGAATTTTACCGCCAGCGGCGAGAATGAGAAGTGTTTTAAATACTTAAAATGGCGACGTTTTCCTTACTTAAACAGCGTGCAATCATTCGTTTTCTGAATTTGTGTGGTGTGAAACCAATTGAAATTCATCGTCAGTTGAAGGAGACATGTGGTGATGGAGTTACGCATATTTCGAAAGTGCGTTCGTGGGTGCGACAGTTTAATGAAGGCAGAACATCGTGTGACAACAAACGGAAACAACCTCGAAGTCGCACAAGCCGGTCTGACGACGTGATCGAGAAAGTGGAGAGAATTGTTTTGGGGGATCGCCGAATGACTGTTGAACAGATCGCCTCCAGATTTGGCATTGCTGTGGGTTCTGTGTACACAATCCTGCATGACGACCTGAAAATTCGAAAAGTGTCATCCAGGTGGGTGCCACGAATGCTGACGGACGACCACACGGCTGCCCGTGTGGCATGTTGCCGAGCAATGTTGACGCGCAATGACAGCACGATTGGGACTTTCTTTTCGTCGGTTGTGACAATGGATGAGACGTGGATGCCATTTTTCAATCCAGAAACAAAGCACCAGTCAGCTCAATGGAAGCACACAGATTCACCGCCACCAAAAATATTTCGGGTAACCGCCAGTGCTGAAAAAATGATAGTGTCCGTGTTCTGGGACAGCGAGAGCGTAATCCTTACCCATTGCGCTCCAAAGGGCACTATGGTAACAGGTGCATCCTACGAAAATGTTTTGAAGAACAAATTCCTTCCTGCACTGCAGGAAAAACGTCCGGGAAGGGCTGCGCGTGTGCTGTTTCACCAAGACAACGCACCCGCACATCGAGCTAACGTTACACAACAGTTTCTTCGTGATAACAACTTTGAAGTGATTCGTCATGCTCCCTACTCACCTGACCTGGCTCCTAGTGACTTTTGGGGAAAGCGCCGCGCGAACCGTGGCAAGGCGCGCCCTAACCGCGCGGGGTTACTTGCCGTCCGTCGGAAAACATGGTCGTCATGAAGCAGTGTATGATACTCCTTGGCCGTCAAGGTGCCTTGCACGAGCTCCACCGGTCCCATGGTTGCCCATGTGAATGTCCCCAAAGCATAATGGAGCTGCTGCCAGCTTGTCTCTGTCCCGCAGTACAGGTGTCAAGGAGCTGTTCTTCTGGAAGACGACGGATTCGCGCTCTCCCATTGGCTCGATGAAGAAGGTATCATGATTCATCAGACCATACAACGCTCTGCCAATGCACCAACGTCCAACGCCGATGGTCACGTGCCCATTTCACTCGTAGTTGCCAATGTCTTGGTGATAACATTGACACGTGCATGGGTCGTCGGCTGCTGGGGCCCATGTTCAGGAGTGTTTGGTGTGCTGTGCGTTCAGACACACTTGTACTCTGTCCAATATTAAAGTCTGATGTTAGTTCCGCCATAGTCGGCCGCCTGTCCTGTTTTACCAGTCTGCCCAGTCTACGACGCCTGACATCTACAATGAGGGTTGACCGCCCAACCCCAGGACGTCTGGATCTGGTTTCATCTTGGATTCGCCACGTGTTGAAGACACTCACCACAGCAGTCCTCGAATACCCGACAGGCTACGCAGTTTATGAAGTGCTCGTGCCGATCCTCCGGGCCATCGCAATCTGCCGTCGGTCATACTTAGCTACCATATATCGCGCGCCTTCCTCTGACACCACGGTCTCTGATACTACACGCAGCGCGCGTGTGTGCGACTGGCAGTCATTCCTCGGCATGTGGCGCTGCTATCTGATGGACGGGTTTATATCCATAGTAGGTCGGTGGTCATAGTGTTCTGACTGATCAGCGTATATCAGCGATTCGTCTGCGTCGAGATTGGAACGAATATTCATATTCTTCATACTTTGAAACTATCACAGAGCTGGTAATCACACCAAAGAAAACTATGCCGTCATCGCACACTTTAGAATCAAACGAAACGAGACAAACGAGTATACAGTGTTGCGAACTTTGATCAAACCTATTGGCCTTCGCTCTACCTTTCAACGAAGATCTTTGATCAAAGATATCTTTGACGAAAGCTGCCCTAGTACACCGTCAAAGATTTGGTCACAGGGTTTTGATCAAATATCTTTGTCAAAGAAATTAGACAGTGCAATACGGGCCTTACAAACATTGACTTATGAATGTTCTTAATAAACAAAAATAAACAAATTGCAACTATAGGACAAAGATGCGAATATATTGTGTATTTGTGGAGAACTCTTTGTTTTGGCACTCTGTTAGTAACTATTCAGTATTAAGATTAATATGGTCATTTTATAGCTGATATCAAGATTTATCCATTGGTGGTATGCCTATGTGGCGTGTCTATAGCTTTTCTTACTGTTGTTATAAACAGTTTTACACGTTCATTTTAATAATTTTGTTAATATGTGTTGTATAAATATGGTAATAATTTTACTGAATTCGCCTCTTTATTGCAGTTTCAATTTTGTCGTCAGTAGCACGTGGGGAAGTGGTTTTCATGTTTGTAGTGAATATTCGAAGCTCTTAGATTTAGTACAGTCAGACTTTGGTCATACGTGCTCAGCAGTTACAAACACGTCGCAGTAAAATGCATCTAACTGACACAGAAGTTCCAAGTTAAGTCCTCTCAGTCCCCCGCTGGGTAGCTGCTGCTACACCTCCCTGTACGGCTCGATTGCTACAATGGTTCGGATCACGGGACGGCTGCCGCTTAACACCTGATTCGCCCACTACACCGCAACTGGCCAGCCACATATCTCCCAACCAAACTTTTCGGTTTTTGACTGATTTGTACATAGCAAACACACTGCTCTTAACGTTACAATTTCAAGAAAGACATATATATATATATATATATATATATATATATATATATATATATATATAAATTAGTTTCAGCCGTAGATCATCATTATGTAGTAGTATGAACATGACTTTCAAGAACAGTTCGTTGATTTCAGGCATTCAAGCGAGATATAAGAGCCTTTTATAGTGAGCATCATATCTCACAAATACCGGGTGATCAAAAAGTCAGTATAAATTTGAAAACTTAATAAACCACGGAATAATGTAGATAGAGACGTAAAAATTGACACACATGCTTGGAATGACATGGGGTTTTATTAGAACAAAAAAAAAAGTATTGTTAGACGCGTGAAAGATCTCTTGCGCGCGTCGTTTGGTGACGATCGTGTGCTCAGCCGTCACTTTCGTCATGCTTGGCCTCCCAGGTCCCCAGACCTCAGTCCGTGCGATTATTGGCTTTGGGGTTACCTGAAGACGCAAGAGTATCGTGATCGACCGACATCTCTAGGGATGCCGAAAGACAACATCCGACGCCAATGCCTCACCATAGCTCCGGACATGCTTTACAGTGCTGTTCACATTATTCCTCGGCTACAGCTATTGTTGAGAAATGATGATGGGCATATTGAGCATTTCCTGTAAAGAACATCATCTTTGCTTTGTCTTACTTTGTTATGCTAATTATTGCTATATTGATCAGATGAAGCGCCCTCTGTCGGACGTTTTTTGAACGTTTATATTTTTTTGATGCTAATAAAACCCGATGTCATTCCAAGCATGTGTATCAATTTGTACCTCTCTATCTACATTAATCCGTCATTTATTCAGTTTTCAAATTTATACTGACTTTTTGATCGCCCAGTACTTCAGTTAATTGATATCAGATGTACTGAAGTATCTATAGCACCATGATATGTTTAGTTAGTTACTTTCATGTTACATGAATCATTTTGCACTATAGATCTTAATGATGTGAAACGAGTCATTTCAGATTCACACCACAAATTAATTTTTACGTATGGTTACATTCTGAACATTTCCAAGATTTTTTCCAAAAACAAAAAACATATACAGATATTGTGAATTAGTAAGCTCCTATCCACCACTTTTGCAAAATAGAAATGCTGCAACAGAGTAGAAGAAGTTATCAAGGGGAAACTTTCTCAATTTGTCTCAAAATTTTACTTTGCTGTCTGTCAAACATTTTATATCGCTGGGTAAGTGATTAAAATTTTTTTGTTGCCGCATGTGCATCCCTTTTTGCGCTAAAGACTACCTTAATGTGGAATAATGAATGTCACTTTTCCTTCTGATATTGTAATTATGACATGATTGTTCCTTTTTAACTGTAGTGAATTATTTACAACAATAAATATCCTGTGAAACAGTAGTCAGAATGCGCAACTCAAACGAATGTCTATAGGAACCACGTTTTTGCACAATGAAGGGTTTCTTTCTTAAAGATGAGTTACTCCAGAACATTATTCCATATGACATTACTGAATGAAGATATGCAAAGTAAGCCAACTTACTGATTTGCCTCTCCCAAAGGTTTTAAATAATTCTAAGTGCAAATGTGGGTTAACTAAGTTGTTTTAGGAGTTCAGGAAAAAAAAGGAAAGTGCTTTATCCAGTTTAAATTGTCATCAATATGGACATCTAAGAATCCTGAAGTTTTCACCCTATTTATGAATTTCTTGCCATGTGCTACACATGTCAGTGGTGACGTACTCCTAGATGTGCAGAACTGGATACAATGGTTTTTTCCTTTTTGTTTAATTGAGTGTGAGACCATTCGCAGAAAACAGTCAATGATACTTTTAAGGACTTTGTTTACCATTTCTTCTGTTTACGTATGTGTGCTTCAATTGAATACAATACTAGTGTCATCTACAAAAAGAACTGATTCTTTGGACAGAACATCATTTACATACTCGAGGAACGATAGTGGACCTCAGATTGAGCCTTGGGGGACCACGTACGTGATATATCTCTAGTCAGAATTACGTCCGCAGACTATATTGCTTGAATTACTAAGTATAAATTTCTGAACTCTCTTGGTTACATATGACATTATTCATTGGTTGGCTGTACCATCTTCATATACACTACTGGCCATTAAAATTGCTACACCAAGAAGAAATGCAGATGATAAACGGGTATTCATTGGACAAATATATTATACTAGAACTGACATGTGATTACATTTTCACGCAATTTAGGTGCATAGATCCTGAGAAATCAGTACCCAAAACAACCGCCTCTGGCCGTAATAACGGCCTTGATACGTCCGGGAATTGAGTCAAACAGAGCTTGGATGGCGCGTTCATCAAGAGTAGTGACTGGCGTATTGTGACGAGCCAGTTGCTCGGCCACCATTGAGCAGACGTTTTCAGTTGGTGAGAGATCTGGAGAATACGCTTATGTCGTATGGTATTATTTTTTGGGGTAATTCTTCTGATTCAAAAAGGGTATTTTTAGCTCAAAATCGGGCTGTTCGAGCTATATGTGGTGTAAGTTTGAGAACCTCTTGTCGACCCCTATTCAAAAATCTGGGAATTCTTACATTGCGCTCACAGTATATATTTTCTTCAATGTCGTTTGTTGTTAGCAATATTCCCAAGAGTTAGCAGCTTTCACTCAGTTAATACTAGGCAGAAATCAAATCTGCATGTAGAATGCACTTCCTTGACTCTTGTGCAGAAAGGGGGCAGTATTCTGCTGTATCCATTTTCAATAAGCTACCACAAGAACTCAAAAATCTTAGCAGTAGCCCAAACTCTTTTAAGTCTAAACTGAAGAGTTTCCTCGTGGCTCACTCCTTCTATTCTGTCGAGGAGCTCCTGGAAGAGCTAAAAAATTAAGCAAATTCCAGTGTTACATTGTTGATTTTCTTCATTTAAACTTACGACTTGTCATCTGAATATGTTTTTTTATATTTCATTTTATCTGTTTCTAATATCGTGTTATAATTTCATGTATTGACTCGTTCCATGACCATGGAGACTTCTCCTTAATTTGGTCCCACGGAACAATAAATAAATAAATAAATAAATAAAAATGTGCTGGCCAGGGTAGCAGTCGAACATTTTCTGTATCCAGAAATGCCCGTACAGGACCTGCAACATGCGGTCGTGCATTATCCTGCTGATATGTAGGGTTTCGGAGGGATCGAATGAAGGGTAGAGCCACGGGTCGTAACACATTTGAAATGTAACGTCCAGTGTTCAAAGTGCCGTCATTGCGAACAAGAGGTGAGCGAGACGTGTAGCCAAAGGCACCCCGTACCATCACGCCGGGTGATACGCCAGTATGGTGATGACGAATACACGCTTCCAATGTGCATTCACCGCGATGTCGCCAAACACGGATGAGACCTCATGATGCTGTAAACAGGATATGGATTCATCCTAAAAAATGACGTTTTGCCATTCGTGGACCCAGAGTCGTTGTTGAGTACACCATCGCAGGCGCTCCTGTCTGTGATGCAGCGTCAAGGGTAACCGCAGCCATGGTCTCCGAGCTGATAGTCCATGCTGCTGCAAACGTCGTCGAACTGTTCGTGCAGATGGTTGTTGTCTTGCAAACATCCCCATCTGTTGACTCAGGGATCGAGGCGTGGCTGCACGATCCGTTACAGCCATGTGGATAAGATGCCTGTCATCTCGAATGCTAGTGATACGAGTCCGTTGGGATCCACCACGGCGTTCCGTATTACCCTCCTGATCCCACCAATTCCATATTGTGCTAACAGTAATTGGATCTCGACCAAAGCGACCAGCAATGTTGCGATACGATAAACCGCAATCGCGATAGGCTACAATCCGACCTTTATCAAAGTCGGAATCGTGATGGTACGCATTTCTCCTCCTTACACGAGGCATCACAACAACGTTTCACCAGGCAACGCCGGTCAACTGCTGTTTGTGTATGAGAAATCGGTTGGAAACTTTGCTCATGTCAGTACGTTGTAGGTGTCGCCACCGGCGCCAACCTTGTGTGATGCTCTCAAAAGCTGATCATTTTCATACCACAGCATCTTCTTCCTGTCGGTTAAATTTCGCGTCTGTAGCACGTCATCTTCGTGGTGTAGCAATTTTAAAGGGCCAGTAGTGTATATCTCCATTTGTCTGCAAAATAACCTGACTTGAAACCCACAGAAAATCTGTGGGACATGTTGGAACAGCGGGTAAATGCCTATATCAGCATCCCCGCAATTTGGTGCAACTGCGGAATCAAATGCTCAGCAAGTGGCTTAACTTGAAGTGGACGTATGTACCTGCAAAACTTTGTGGACTCACTTCGTGACAGAATCGAGGCGGTTACAACGTCCAGGGGCGGGATCATACGGTATTAAATGATGCCTGCAACGATTTCTGAAGAGATGACTAATCTTTTGTCCTGCGACGTCTCTTGCAGCGTGTTTCATGTAGCTATTTTAACACTGTGATCTTGTGTTGCAGAAGTTCCGTCACATTCTGATATAAAATATATTTTATTACTCATAAAGTGTGTTGATATTGCCCTACATAGTAGCTTCCCTAATGTTAGTGAGGCTGTTCTTCTTCTCTCGGCACTATAAACACTTGCCCCAGCACAGCACTCAGACACTGTATGGATACTTCCACTATGTTATTATGCTCCGTTTTTGTAGTCATGCCAAATGTTGAACGTACGTATAGAAATATTCTTCGGCCCCGTACATATCGTTCCTGTAAGCGCCGCGATGGTGAAATTAGAGTAATTACAATGCGCACAAAGTTATGTAAGCAGTTACTCTTTTTGCGCTCCAGGCGAGACCGGAACGAGAAGCTACGTAACATGTGGCACAATGCTTAATTTCCCTGCCGCGGAATTCACAATGGTTCGTAGTGTTATGACGACGGCAGGTATAGACCAGTATATATATATATATATATATATATATATATATATATATATATATATATATATATATATAGCAATGTCCTGACTCACTGACTGACTCACTCACTCATCATCGCCCAGCCCAAACCGCTGACAGAAAAATGAAATTTGGAGATGTCGTCATTCAAGGAGGAGTTTTTCGAAATTCCACCGATAAGAGAGTGAAATAGAGAATGAAAAGTATTTTGAAAATATATCGCTATTAAGGCAATAATGAAACTAGACCTACGAAAACGAGTATCTGATTTCTCGGTCAGAAATAAAGAAACAAGCGTTTCAGCATTTTTGGAAATTTAACCTCTAAGTGGGTGAGATAGTATGTGAAAGTATTTTCTACATGTATGAAATTTTGTATTTGACTTCTCGGTTATAATAAAAAAAAATTCTTTTTTCAGTGTTTTGGAAATTCAACCCCCTAAGGGTGCGGAATGGGGGACGAAATGATTTATGTATTTGTTTTAAAGAACACAGCGCCATTCGACTGTATATAACTGTATTTTTCTGCTGACCTTTCCTTGACATCACATTAACAGTTACATCTTAACGGCATGTGCTAGTCTTGTTTACGTGTTTTGGGCTGACTTTAGCAGATATGATGTGGTAATGGTCTAAGAACTTTTACCATTGTTCTCGATAACGGTCCAAACCTAGACTGTACTGAAGAAAAATACAGTAATATACATTCAAGTGGCGGTGTATTCTTTCAAAAAAAATATCGTATTACTGTGACTCAGCACAATCGAAAATTTACGAAATTATTTCATTATAAAAGCATTTTCAGAGCAATATCTATGCAAATTTGTTCAGTTCTCCGTTAGAAATAAAAAAAAAAAAGCGTGTTTGACTGTTTTTGGAAATTCATTGTGTAAGGAAGTAAAATAGGGGACGACAGTTTTTAAGAAGATATTTCGCTATATTAAAAAATTTAAAGATAAGTCTATGAAAAGTCTTAATGGAAACATCACCGCAAGGACGGAAACGGGATTATTAATAAAATCCTTGGGTTTCTGTACCAGAATCGCTTTTTTGTCAAAAGTACATTCAGAAAAGACTGTACTTATATGGACTTAATTAGTGTAAAAGGTTTAGGTTTTGCGATTTATGAAAGACATAAAAATCGAGTAAAGAGAAAAAAAAAAAATGTGTGCAGACCGTACAGTCAACGCGAGCGAAGCTAAGCTAGTCAAGAGATAAATGAGCAGTCACTCAAACTGCAACTCATCGCTAAATCTCACTAAATAAAAGAAATATTTGGAAAAGCCGCTCTCTTCCCCCCCCCCCCCCCCCACCTCAAAAAAAAAAAAAAAAAACCACACACACACAATAAAACTATCTATCCTAGATATCTGCCTTAATACTTGTGGGAGCAATATGAGCATAGTTTTTCTTTTGTAAGTATGTGTTATATATTTTCGTTTTCATGACATCTTCTAACACATATGAGTATATTTTACGTTCCGTAGATCAGTGGTGAGCAGATCATAAGGGATGTACACAGGTGGCTTGCACACTGAAGACTCGCATTCGAGGGAACGAGGGTTCAAATCCGCTTCTGGCCATCCTGATCTAGGTTTACCATGATTCCCTGATTCCGTGATTTGGCTCCAGGCAAATGCACGTATGATTCCTTTGAAAGGGTACTTCGGATTTTCTTCTCACCCTTGAACCAATCCGAGCTTCTGCCCCGTCTCTAATGACCTCGACCTCAACGTCGACGAGACATTAGACCCCGACCTTCCTTTCATGCCAGGGGATATAGTGTCTCAGCTTGCTCAAACACGGACCATGTGACCGCCACAGAATTGCTGTCCTTGGGGCAGGAATTTTTAAGACATGTATGCACACGGTCATTCTACTCGAAAGGGCGTAGTGTCACATTTTGCATAGTTAAGTGTTGTTTTCCTTTTCAATATTTTATCAGTATGTAATACACACACACACACACACACACACAGAGAGAGAGAGAGAGAGAGAGAGAGAGAGAGAGAGTCCTTCAGTCCTTGATGATCTAGAGCCTCCACGTTACGAAGCAGACGCACGGTCCTGAGACGACAAAGGCCTGCTTTACACACACTCCCTTTGGTGAGGTGATTGTGAAATCGTGGCAGAATCTTGCCACCACCTATACTTCTGTAGCATCGCCGCCTAATTACACTTTATAGCACGTGCTGTAGAGCAGAAATTTGGGCAATTAGCGGTAATTGTGGCTGCAGGAAGTATCAGTTTCGTAACTAGGAACCATCAAATCTCTTTCCCTGTTATGTCCACTCACGAAAGAGCGGAACACACGCGATCCTACAACGATATTTTCTCATATTACACAAAAAAGTACGAATATCTTACGAAGTTTCTTACAGCGTCTGAATTAGGGGGAACAGGTATTTCAGCGTGTGAAGTGCGATGTAATATGTAAGGCTGATGTTTATGAATAATATTGCGTTGTCTATTTTTGGAATTGTAACTCTTTGCACTAGGCTTTCTCACTCGCTCTCAACCAGCTCTCGCATTAAAAATACATTTGTTACTTAAAGTTTTGGGATAATATGTAAGAAAACTTACTTAACCGATAGAAGTTGACAGTAGGTTTACCTGTCGACCTGACCCCCCGTAACTTAAAATTAAACTGAAAATGTTATTTAAAATTCTTTTACTTCGAAGTCATCTATCTACTTCTGGAAGTAGAACAGAATTAACTTCAATTTGGAAAAAAATTGATGTAAACTGTCAAAGCACCTGAAGATCAGCCCCCAGGACTCGAAATGCATCGTGCACTGGAATAAGGTCGCAGCTGTGACTCAAGGCTCTTGTTCTTTATTTTACGTAATTACTCTTGCTTCTTTACGGGGAATTAGAATTATCTACTCGAAAGGGAATGGAGAACGTTTCACCACTAATACCTTGACCGAACACTACACAACTAGGTCTCCAATACTTACGTGCTTGTCGTCGTGTCGTGTGACTAGGGCATCCCGTATGGTAGACCGTTCGCCAGGTGCAAGTCTTTCGATTTGACGCCACTTCGGCGACTTGTGCGTCGATGGGGATGAAATGATGATGATTAGGACAACACAACACCCAGTCCCTGCGCGGAGAAAATCTCCGACCCAGCCGGGAATCGAACCCGGGCCCTTAGGATTGACCTTCTGTCGCGCTGAGTACTCAGCTACCAGGGGCGGACTACATGCTTGCGGCATATGTTGATTAACATTTCGTACCTATGCAGTCTTATTTCCAGTACTAAAAAAGAAAAACAGAAGAATTATTTCTACAGATGAAGAATGGTGGGGGTACATGATAGCTGCTACGCTACTGGTATATCTAACGCTACTGGAGCTTGTCACGTGGAGAAAGCAACCGGAAACTCCTAGAGGATATGCGTGTACAGATTGTCGTCACGTTTCGGATTCTGAGAAAAGTCGAATCATTGGCATGAGGACAGGGGAGCAGTACGTCCACAGATCGCACAAACAGTTGGTGACAGAGCAATGACTGCATAACAAGTAGACGACGTGAACTTAGGCGACAGTGTGGAAAGAAGAGTGGGAATTGATCTTGCTAGATGGAATACATCACCAGAAGATTGTTGGATTCTTCTGCCTGTAAAGTCGTATAGACAGTTGAAATCCAGGCAGAGGTACAGGAAAAGTGTCACCACACAGCACAGAGAACACATTACTGGAAGCTGGGTAGACTTTTCACCTCGTGGTGCGACGTTCACAACTGACTCTATACCGTGGACAACAGATAGTTGCCTGGTGCGAAGCCAGGATCGGCTTGAACGGAGTGGTATTCTGTGCTGTCCTGCGGTGAGTCTCGATTCTGTTTATGGCGGTCCCGATGGGGTTAACGTGAAGTATCTTTTCTAGGTACTTTTCGGAGAAGGCACTTTGTTTTGTAGGATATGTTGACAGTCCACCACTTACAAAACTGTAATTAACCCTATGGTTTTCGATCACATCTGAGGGTGAGTCTGGTGAGCAATAGATTGACCGTATTTTTAGTTAGATTGCGTCCTAGTTTCTGAGTCTTGCCCAAAAAATCTCGAATGGGCCTTGAATTTCTGAAGTACATGGGGCGTTCAGTATGTAATCTCTCGGCAAATTTCGGTTGAAAAAATGCGGAATTTGTCGTGGTACATCGCAGAAAGTTTCCGCTTCCGCCATTATAGTTTCACGAAGTTCCGATAGGTGGCGGCGCTGTACGTAGCCTTCAAAATGGCGCCTCTCCAAGTAGAGAGCTGTCATTGAGTTTCTTTCGGCAGAAAACCATAGCATCGCAGATTTTGATGGGCGCTTGCAGAATATCTACGGAGATCTGGCACTAGACAAAAGCACGGTGAGTAGTTGGGCGAAGCGTCAGTCATCACCGCAACAAAGCCGCCCAAACAGTCCAACGTCCCCCCCCTGCCCGCTGACCGCACACCGCTGTAACTTCTGCAGTGTTGCAACGTGCAGACACTCTTATACGAGGTGATCGACGAATCAAATTCCTCGCTGCTCAGTTGAACGTTGTAATGTTACCTCTCTCGTCTGGGGAAATATTAAATATCATCAACTATTTTATGTCAAATTACGACACGTATTTAAAAAAAACCTGTGTGGTCTTCCTGGTTTCAATAGTGGACCACAAGTCGCCGTCAGTCTGTTCACTCTATTAACAGAGCATAAGAGACTTAAATATTTGACAAAGAGAAAGTAACTTCACAGTACGAACATGAAGTCTTCCGAAGTAAGAGTGATTTCAGGTGCGCCGCAGGGGAGTGTCGTAGGACCGTTGCTATTCACAATATACATAAATGGCCTTGTGGATAACATCGGAAGTTCACTGAGGCTTTTTGCGGATGATGCTGTGGTATATCGAGAGGTTGTAACAATGGAAAATTGTACTGAAATGCAGGAGGATCTGCAACGAACTGAAGCATGGTGCAGGGAATGGCAATTGAATCTCGATGTAGACAAGTGTAATGTGCTGCGAATACATAGAAAGAAAGATCCCATATCATTTAGCTACAATATAGCAGGTCAGCAACTGGAAGCAGTTAATTCCATAAATTATCTGGGAGTACGCATTAGGAGTGATTTAAAATGGAATGATCATATAAAGTTGATCGTCGGTAAAGCAGATGCCAGACTGAGATTCATTGGAAGAATCCTAAGGAAATGCAATCCGAAAACAAAGGAAGTAGGTTGCAGTACACTTGTTCGCCCACCGCTTGAATACTGCTCAGCAGTGTGGGATCCGTACCAGATAGGGTTGATAGAAGAGATAGAGAAGATCCAATGAAGAGCAGCGCGCTTCGTTACAGGATCATTTAGTAATCACGAAAGCGTTACGGAGATGATAGATAAACTCCAGTGGAAGACTTTGCAGGAGAGACGCTCAGTAGCTCGATACGGGCTTTTCTTGAAGTTTCGAGAACATACCTTCACCGAAGAGTCAAGCAGTATATTGCTCCCTCCTACGTAAATCTCGCGAAGAGACCATGAGGATAAAATCAGAGAGACTGGAGCCCACACAGACGCGTACCGACAATCTTTCTTTCCTCGAACAATACGAGACTGGAATAGAAGGGAGAACCGATATAGGTACTCAAAGTACCCTCCGCCACACACCGTCAGGTGGCTTGCGGATTATGGATGTAGATGTAGAAATAATTTAATTACCGTAACTTGAATACTCGTTGTTACTTGCTCGTTGTCTAGGGGTAACTTTTGGATTTGCTGTAAATGTTACTGCAATGGGTCCTTGGGTTTGTAATATGCTACGTTTGAACTGATATTGTTTAAAGCTTTCCATATTATATATTTTCGTAATATCATCTTCATAACAATGAGCAGTTCACCAATATAAGCTTTTCCAACGTAAGCCGTTGTCTCAAAATGTTCAACAACACGACCTTTGTCAAAATCGTCCGTTTCTCAAGACTCACTGTCTCTTCGACTCACCAAGACACGATTGTCCCTTAGTCTCACCCCGACAAACTCTTTCTGCATTAACAATCAAAGACCTTACAAAGTACACAGGTTTGCCAACATGAATTGATCATAGATATTTTATACATTACACGTATACACTTATAAAAACGGTAGGAAAATAGAATACAGATCTCAAATAGTTCTGCAGCAACACATAATACGATTGCCCTGCAGATTATTAGTTTTTATAATAAAATGATAATGTTTCAGTTTATTTTGACTGTAATTTTTTATTAATATAATTGTTCTTTCATGTCGATTCACGGCACCGCATAGCTCGCCAGCCGATGGTATCGATAGTTTCAATAGTCCGTTACATTAAAACGTGTCTGTTGGTAGTGCTCGTAGCAGTCGGGGAACTCAAAGGTGATTTGAACAAAAGTGATTTGTTCTTTCAAGCCCACCATCGTACGTAAAAAATTCTCACAATGATAACTGTGTACCATAATTTTCGTCAAGTAGCAAATCCATATCGGCAGCTAGTAACTGACTGACATATGTAACGAGGCCAGCCAGCGAAGGATACAAGCAAAGACAACGCCATATGAAAGATAAAACTAGAATACATGCTAGCAATTTCAATATCAGTTTATTAAGAGTACATTATAATCTTTGGTTCCAACTAAACAATGTTCCAAGATTTTAAACATGGCTGAAACAGCAACTGTTAAAATTATTCACTGTAAATGATAACAGCCAAACAGTTGCAGGATACCGTGAAGAATTTCAACAGTTGCTGTTTCAGCCATGTTTAAAATCTTGAAATATTTACCTGCCCAGGTTTCAAAGGCTGTTTAGAAATACACGGACATCTCATTTAAATAGTGTTTTTTCTTTCTCAGTTACGATGCAAAGTTTTTGCTAATGAAACAGTGCGATTCATACTATTGGGACACGGGAAGAGCTTGGCACTAAGGTGTCATCCTGTTCAGGTGCATTTTACTTCTGATGAAGGTATATTTAGATATACCGAAACCGTGGTCAAGAATTTTAATAAATCTTTATCCTGCAAATGTTTGGCTGTTATCATTTACTGTGAATAAACAGTGTTCATTAGTGAGGTAGATCGTGAAATTCCATATACACAAACGTAATACATCAAGAAACGCCACACTGGCGATCTTTGTAATGTAAAATACGTCGTAACTGGCGAAAATAAATCAACTTAAATCTCAGAAAACCATATAATGACGTGAGAATACCAGGCAAAGGCACACTGGCGTAATTTTGTATATTACAAAACATCGTCACTACCGAAAAATGGAAAGGAAAGTTGCTACTGACCATATAGCGGAGATGCTGAGTCGCAGATGCTCACAACAAAATGCCTGTCACAAAATAAGGTTTCAGTCAACAGGGCCTTTGTCGAAAACAGACCACTCCCCCCCCCCCCCCACACACACACACAACTCACGCACACACATGAGTAAAGCCTCTGGCAGCTGAAGAAGTGTGGCTTCAGCTGAAGAAGTGAGGCTTCAGCTGCCAGAGGCTGCAGTCATGGGTGTGTGAGTTGTGTGTGAGTTGTGTGTGTGTGTGTGTGTGTGTGTGTCTGTCTGTCTGTCGCATTCTGACAGTCTTTTTGTTGTGCCTATCTGCGACTCAGCATTTACGCTACATGGTGAGTAGCAATTTTCATTTTCATAATACTGTTTCATTCCATCCTGGATTTTCGATTGTTTGATTTATACCGAAAATTGAGTTACTGGACTAGGTTACTGTTACGTTAACAGATAAAAACCAAAATATCATATCGTGGCAAGTAAACATCAACCCAGAAAATGATGCAGGGTAAAATTTAACGTACAGTGTGAATAAAAAGAAAGCGAACCTCTCTCAGTATGCTATTCGAAAATATATTATGATAGTAACTGACATTCCTCTCCAACACAGAGATTAAAACTTTATCACACTTATTCTACATGCCCAATGGAAGATGTGGGGGAGGGCTGGTTGGGAGGGGTGGGAATTTACTAAACAGTAGAAAGTTTTTTAAGAAGAATGTGAACATAGAGATTAAAATTTTATTACACTATTAATTCCACGTACCGAATGAAAAGGGGGGGGGGGGGTTATGGGGGCAGGACCTTACTAAACAGTAGAAATTTTTTGATCAGTTGTATAGAACAGACTACAGAGAAAGAAGGAGGAGACATTGCTAATTTTTTCCCCTAAAGAAGGGGTTGAAAGTAAGGGGGACGAAGAGTTGATGGACCGTAGTAGATAGAAAGTAGCACTGTCTCACTAATCAGTATGAGTTTGGTCCCCTCCTCTCTCCCCTCTACCTTGGATACGTCCATTGTGTCGGACGTGAAAGATGTCATAATGTCATTATACCGTCTCCTGAGCCAATCTGGCCCAAAACTGTTGTAAATGGTCCCTGACATCACAGGCATTGGAACTGGCATGGAGTTGACGACAGAGCTGTTAGTACACACATGTTCTGTAGGGAACAGTTCTGAGGCTCTTGCGGGAGACGGAAGTACCTCAGCATCACACAGACAGTTCAGAGAGACGGAGGACACGCGCAGACGAGCGTTGTAGTGCTGAAGAACGGTACCAGGAGAGTGCCGCATAGCAGGTGACGCAAGAGGACGCTGGGTGCCCGTGACGTTCCATTGTTGCGTCAGAGTCCCCTCAGTCACTACCCAGTGGTTCCCCGCCCCATGACGCCGAGGTGACACTGCCGTGCTCTCCAAAGTATTACAGCACTGAACCTGCCCCCGTGTCGCCGCCATATTCGCCGACGTTGGTCGTCCGAGGTAGTGCAGAACCGCGCCTCATCGCTGAACTCTCTCGGAAGGCAGGCGCAGATGTAGAGAGGCTACAGACATGATCGAACGGAACACTGGCCACGAGTATTAGTCCTTCCACGTTTCCATTCAGTCCAAACTGGGTCACAGTCACTTATGAATGCCCCAAAAATCTGGATCTTTCGCGATGCGACCAGCTGGCCAACTGAAGACCCAGAATGACGCCCCTTTCAAACTTTGTCAGGCGCTGATAACGTTACAGTGGAGGCTTTTACGACCGGATGTTTCAGTTGCCGAGAATTCTTCCGGGTTGTATGGCCGTGGTCCATGTAACTCTTCAATCCCTGACGTTTCGTCCAAAGCTATGTTGGGCATCTTCGGAGGTGCTCATAGTTGTACTGAGTTGGCAAGACTCCAAACAGATGGTAGCCGGAAAGTGCGAGATCCTAGCTTCAGACAGAATGAGGAAGAACAGTCGAATGAAATCTTGTGGGCTCCTCTCGCGCGCGCAGACTGGCACTGTCAGCGAGAAGTTTGTTTCCATTTTTGTGGAGACGAACTCGCTGAAGTCGTTTCTTCAGTTTCCTGATGGTAGCACAACACATGTCAGAGTTGATCGTTGCATCATGACGGAAGACATCAAACAGAATAACCCAATCAGTCCCAGAAGACCTTATCGGCTGAGGGTGCGGTTTCGAACTTTTTCTTTGGAGGAGAGATGGTGTGGCCTTACTCCATGGATTGCCGTTTTGTTTCTGATTCGAAGTGATGAGCCCATACTTCATCGTCTGTGACAATGTTCGAAAAAAATTGTCACCATCAGCCTCGTAACGCGGAATCAATACCGCACAGATGGTTCTTCATTACTGAACTATTTAACCTCATATTTCCCAGTAAAATGTGTAACGTATAATGGTTTGATTTGTTCGTTTTAGGCTAAGCTTGATAATGGTCACTGACTGAAACCAGTAGGGAAATGTGCAAAATAAATGACATCTGAAGGCTTTGCCATGAATTTCAACAACCGTAGTACTTAGTTCTTTGTAAATTTCACTCGATATTGCAGTCACTGCAATAACATTCTCTAAAAATTATTTCGAACAGTTAGTTCATGAACCCACGCGAATAGTAAACGGTTGTGAAAACACACTTGATCTCTTAGGAACAAATAATCCTGAGTTAATAACGAGCATCAAAACCGATTCAGGGATTAATGAACACATGGTTGTCGTAGCGAGACAGAATATTATAATCCCCAAATCCTCCAAAAATAAGCGAAAAATATACCTATTCAGAAAAGCAGATAATAATCACATGACGCCTTCCTGAGAGACAATCTCCGCTCATTCCAAATTAATAACATAGTGCAGACCAGACCAGATGTGGCTTGAATTCAAAGAAATAGTATCGGAAGCAATTGAGAGATTTATACCAAATAAATTAACAAACGACGGAGCTGATCCTCCTTTGTACACAAAACGGGTTAGAACGCTATTGCAGAAACAACGAAACAAACAAGTTAGATTCAAACAGACGCAAAATACCCAAGATTGTTGATCTATTACAGAAGCTCGCAATTTAGCGCGGACTTCAATGCGAGATGCTTATAACAGTTTCCACAACGAATCTTTGTCTCGAAAACTGGCAGAAAATCCAAAGAGATTCTTGTCGTATGTGAAGTATGTTAGCGGCAAGAAACAATCAAAGCCTTCTCTGAGCGACAGCAATGGAGATACTATCGAAGACAGTGCTGCCAAAGCAGAGTTACTAAACACAACCTTCCGAAAGGCCTTCACGAATGAAGACGAAGTAAATATTCCAGAATTAGAATCGGGAACAGCTGGCAACATGAGTAACGTAGAAGTAAATATCCTCGGAGTAGTGAAGCAACTTAAATCACTTAACAAAAGCAAGTCTTCTGGTCCAGACCGAATACCAATTAGGTTCTCTTCGGAGTATGCTGATGCATTAGCTCCATACTTAACAATCATACATAACCGTTCTCTCGACGAAAGATCCGTACCCAAAGACTGGAAAGTTGCACAAGTCACACCAATATTCAAGAAAGGTAGTAGGAGTAATCCACTAAATCACAGGCCCATATCGTTAACGTCGAAATGCAGCAGGATTTTTGAACATACATTGTGTTCAAACATTATGAATTACCTCAAGAAAACGGTCTATTGCCGGCCGCAGTGGCCATGCGGTTCTAGGCGCTACAGTCTGGAACCGCGCGACCGCTACGGTCGCAGGTTCGAATCCTGCATCGGGCATGGATGTGTGTGATGTCCTTAGGTTAGTTAGGTTTAAGTAGTTCTAAGTTCTAGGGGACTGATGACCAAATAAGTTAAGTCCCATAGTGCTCAGAGACCAAAACGGTCTATTGACACACAGTCAACAAGGGTTTAGAAAACATCGATCCTGTGAAACACAACTATCTATTTATTCACTTGAAGTGTTGAGTGCTATTGATAAGGGATTTCAGATTGATTCCGTATTTCTGGATTTCCGGAAGGCTTTTGACACTGTACCACACAAGCGGCTCGTAGTGAAATTGCGTGCTCATGGTATATCGTCTCAGCTATGTGACTGGATTTGTGATTTCCTGTCAGAGAGGCCACAGTTCGTAGTAAATGACGGAAGGTCATCGAGAAAAACCGAAGTGATTTCTGGCGTTCGCCACGGTAGTGTTATAGGCCCTTTGCTGTTCCTTATCTATGTAAACGATTTTGGAGAAAATCTGAGCAGCCGTCTTAGGTTGTTTGCAGATGGTGCTGTCATTTGTCGACTAATAAAGTCATCAGAAGATCAAAACAAATTGCAAAACGGTTTAGAAAAGATTTCTGAATGGTACAAGAATTGGCAGTTGATCCTAAATAATGAAAAGTGTGAGGTCATCCACATGAGTGCTAAAAGGAATTCGTTAAACTTCGGTTACACGATAAATCAGTCTAATCTAAAAGCCGCAAATTCAACTAAATACCTAGGTATTACAATTACGAACAACTGAAATTGGAAGGAACAAATAGAAAATGTTGTGGGGAAGGCTGACCAAAGACTGCGTTTTGATGGCAGGACAGTTAGCAAGTGTAACAGACCCACTAAGGAGACTGTCTACACTACGCTTATCCGTCCACTTTTAGACTACTGCTGCGTGGTGTGGGGTCCTTACCAGACAGCACTGACGGAGTACATCGAAAAAGTTCAAAGAAGGGGAGCACGTTTTATATTATCGCGAAATATGGGGGAGAGTGTCACAGAAATGTTACAGGATATGGGCTGGACATTATTAAAAGAAAGGCGTTTTTCGTTGCGACGGAATCTTCTCACGAAATTCCAATCACGAACTTTCTCCTCCGGATGCGAAAATATCTTATTGACACCGTCCTACAAAGGGAGAAACGATCACCATGGTAAAATAAGGGAAATCAGAGCTCGTACGGAAAGATATAAGAGTTCAATCTTTCCGCGCGCGAGGGCATGCAGCTTTACTGTATGGTTAAATGATGTTGGCGTCCTCTTGGGTAAAATATTCCGGAGGTAAAATAGTCCCCCATTCAGATCTCCGGGCGGGGACTACTCAGGAGAAAAGTAGTAAATGAGTTTTGCTATTTGGGGAGCAAAATAACTCACGATGGTCGAAGTAGAGAGGATATCAAATGTAGACTGGCAATGGCAAGGAAAGCGTTTCTGAAGAAGAGAAATTTGTTAATATCGAGAATAGATTTAAGTGTCATGGAGTCGTTTCTGAAAGTATATACATGTATGGAAGTGAAACATGGACGATAAATAGTTTGGACAAGAAGAGAATAGAAGCTTTCGAAATGTGGTGCTACAGAAGAATGCTGAAGATTAGATGAGTAGATCACATAACTAATGAGGAGGTACTGAATAGAATTGTGGAGAAGAGGAGTTTGTGGCACATCTTGACAAGAAGAAGGGACCGGTTGGTAGGACATGTTCTGAGGCATCAAGTGATCACCAATTTGATATTGGAGGGCAGCGTGGAGGGTAAAAATCGTAGAGGAAGACCAAGAGATGAATACACTAAGCAGATTCAGAAAGATGTAGGTTGATGTAGGTACTGGGAGATGAAGCAGCTTGCACTGGGTAGAGTAACACGGAGAGCTGCATCAAACCAGTCTCTGGACTGAAGACCACAACAACAACAGGGAAATGTGAAGGTGGTTCAGTGAACCCTCTGCCAGGCACTTAATTGTGATTTGCACAGTATGCATGCAGATGTAGATGTAGGCAAAACATACTCTCCCATCCAGTGAACTTTCATTTCATTTCCACCCGCCCTTCTCGGTGCTCCACTTTTCTTACCAGACAGTATGTGTCAGTAATATCCTTTTTTTCCAGTAGTAGGTATGTTTTTAACTGCTCCTTTTTCTGATGTGATCTGACAAGTGAGCTCAACACGCTTCTTTCATTCCTTGACGGTCTGTATATTTTAAAACTGCCAGTCTAAAAATGGCGGACGGAACGTACATGAAGCGCGACAGTGAAATGCTAAAGAGCTGCCGCTCCATCGATGTCATTAGAGAGATGAGGCACTCGCCCGAGCTGAATCTACGACAGCGGCGCACGGCAGAATGCGCTCGGTGCCACTTCGTTACTCGTTGGCGGCCAGTTACTCTCACCACCTGTCCCATCAGATACACGCTGCCCTCGATTACTGTGTTGGTATTACTCTCCCGTAAAACGAATTTTGTGTTTACTGCATCGCTTAACAGCCGCTTGTGTGCCAGCGTCGGCAACAGACCGTCTCCTTAGCTTCGCCGTTTACTGCTTGGAGTGATACGTGCCTTGTCATAAATGATGATCTAAAGATTCAAGCCTATTTTGCTTTTCGATCAGTGGCTATTCCCGCCTTAAATGTCACGAAATGTGCAGCGATCGTTGCATGCAATAGCAGAATAATACAGCGAGTACAGAAGGCTTGGTCCCACTATACTGAATGCACCTGAAGCAAGAGACATACTTTATAGTGCTGGTCCTAATTCGGCAGACAAATAGACTGTAAAGAGCCGGCCGAAGTGGCCGTGCGGTTAAAGGCGCTGCAGTCTGGAACCGCAAGACCGCTACGGTCGCAGGTTCGAATCCTGCCTCGGGCATGGATGTTTGTGATGTCCTTAGGTTAGTTAGGTTTAAATAGTTCTAAGTTCTAGGGGACTAATAACCTCAGCAGTTGAGTCCCATAGTGCTCAGAGCCATTTGACAGACTGTAAAGACGATATCTGATAAACTACACTACTGGCCATTAAAATTGCTACACCACAAACATGACGTTCTAAAGACGCGAAATTTAACCGACAGGAAGAAGATGCTGTGATATGCAAATGATTAGCTTTTCAGAGCATTCACACAAGGTTGGCGCCGGTGGCAACACCTACAACGTGCTGACATGAGGAAAGTTTCCAAGCGATTTCTCACACACAAACAGCAGTTGACCGGCGTTGCCTGGTGAAACGTTGTTGTGATGCCTCGTGTAAGAAGGCGAAACGCGTACCATCACGTTTCCGACTTTGATAAAGGTCGGATTGTAGCCTATCGCGATTGCGGTTTATCGTATCGCGACATTGCTACTCACGTTGGTCGAGATCCAATGACTGTTAGCAGAATATGGAATCGGTGGGTTCAGGAGGGTAATACCTACGCCGTGCTGGATCCCAACGACCTCGTATCACTAGCAGTCGAGATGACAGGCATCTTATCCGCATGGCTGTAACGGATCGTGCAGCCACGTCTGGATCCCTGAGTCAACAGATTGGGACGTTTGCAAGACAACAACCATCTGAACGAACAGTTCGACGACGTTTGCAGCAGCATGGACTATCAGCTGGAAGACCGTGGCTGCGGTTACCCTTGACGCTGCATCACAGACAGGAGCGCCTGAGATGATGTAGTCAACGGCGAACCTGGATGCACGAATGGCAAAACGTCATTTTTTCGGATGAATCCAGGTTCTCTTTACAGCATCATGATGGTCGCATCCATGTCTGACGACTTTGCGGTGAACGCACATTGGAAGCGTGTATTCGTCATCGTCATACTGGCGTATCACCCGGCGTGATGGTATGGGGTGCCATTGGTTACACGTCTCTTTCACCTCTTGTTCTCATTGACGGCTCTTTGAACAGTGGACGTTATGTTTCAGCTGTGATACGACTCGTGGCTCTACCCTTCATTCGATCCCTGCGAAACCCTACATTTCAGCAGGATAATGCACGACCGCATGTTGCAGGTCCTGTACGGGCCTTTCTAGATACAGAAAACGTTCGACTGCTGCCCTGGCCTGCACATTCTCCAGATCTCTCACCAATTGAAATCGTCTGGTCAATGGTGGCCGTGCAACTGGCTCGTCACAATATGCCAGTCACTACTCCTGATGAACTGTGGTATCGTGTTGAAGCTGCATGGGCAACTGTACCTGTACACGCCATCCAAGCTCTGTTTGACTCAATGCCCAGGTGTATCAAGGCCGTTATTACGGCCAGAGGTGGTTGTTCTGCGTACTGATTTCTCAGGATCTATGCACCCAAATTGCGTGAAAATGTGAACACATGTCAGTTCTAGTATAATATATTTGTCCAATGAATACCCGTTTCTCATCTGCATTTCTTCTTGGAGTAGCAATTTCAATGGCCAGTAGTGTATTTGCATTGCAAACCTACAAGAAACGTAACTGTTACTATCGTTGTAGTACGAAACTATTCGAACCTGTTTGTTTTACCCGGCAACGATGTGTTCTAATGACGTGCCATTGGCAACACTGCGTTCATCCCACCCACCCGAGTAAACACATTGTTTCACATTTTTGGTATCTCGGTTGATTCCTGAGATACTGCAGTATGTGTTCAGCGTTCGTGATAAATCTCGCAAAATCTGGTTTCCGACATGCAATGTGAAATTTTTTGTCAATATTATGTAAAGACATCTTATGAAGATGCTATATTCTCCCACGTCGGAATATGTGTTGTATTTCTGACATTTTTCCTAAACTTTTTGCCTAGCGTTACTGCACAGTGAGTGCCATATTAATACAGCTGTCGCTGCATCAGTCGTCTCTAGCATTTAAAACCAATATTTGCCCACTGACAATGTTTTTTTTTTTTTTTTTTTTTTTTTTTTTTTTTTTTTTTTTGTTATTGCGATTATCGTGTCGTATGTGCGCTTGGCGTAGCACAATTGCAGCGAGTCGATAACTGGAGCTTTGCTCACGTTGGCCAGCCAAGTTCCCATGTGACGTGCGTGTTCGAATGTAATTGTTTCGGACTAGTTACTCGCGTAGTTTTCTTATGGTCTCAGAGTTTCCGTATGAAGCTATTAATGGTTCATTGTGACATACCAGACGTTGTTAAATGTGAGTGTAGTAGAACTGGCTTGAAAATAATACCTTCAGTAATAAATCGCTCAGTTTATAATCCGTCAATAGCTGTTATCAGTTAAGCCCGGCGTAGACCGGTCCCTAAAATTACGGGTGACAGAAAGCGTATTTGGAGGGTAGCAGTGTTAATCCACAGCATCACCGTGTCGCCTTCTGTGAGGAGACCGGTGACACGGACGTCCCATCCTGCAACAGTCTTCGGATTCTAAGGCCGATCACCGGCATCAACATATGGTGAGTGAATATGGAATTTTCTTTGGCGGTTCGGTTTTTCAAATAACGTTGCGCAGGAAAGTCTATGTATTAAGCTATTATCCTGAACAAATAGATGGCACGTACAGAATGAATATTTAAATGGGTACTCAAAGTTAGCATTGTGACGTAATTAATGGGGAGGACAAAGATGAGCAGGATATTATTAACACAGATATTATTAGTGAATAGAGGCTAGTTGGTACCAGTCAAGCTATAGAAGCAACTGAAAGTCCATATTTGAACAGAGACATTGAATCACATAAGGTAGCAACAGACAACAATCGTGTTGATAGCGTAGGAAGGATGAATGTGTAATGCAATTTTTACAAAAATTGAGCGCAGACATGAGCAAAAAACTAGATGTTAATCAGGAACAGTATAAGGCAGATAATCAGCAGCTCAGCAAAAAGCTAGATGATCACGAGCAAAACTTGAACAAGAACTAGATGATAATGATAAAAAATTGAGAGATTTGAGGCAGATAATAAGAAATTAACTGATTCGAATAAAATGTTTAACCAAAAGTTGGCAGATATATGTAACGCCAGTCAAGAGTTATTCACAGATAAAAAAAAAAAAAAGTCTCATCGTCTGGGGAAGTACCGAACGTTCTGATCAATAGAAATAGTCGTAGATAGTTGAAGTTCGATCTCAATTAAGTTCAAAGAAACAAGAAATTTGCCAAATTACAAATTCATGATGCCATCGCCATCATGTGAAACTCAAGTGACGAAAGTACGAATAATTCAGACGTCAAACTGACTTCTGATGTGCGACGACATTTTTCTGATCGTAAACATAATGTTACTGAACTGGATACGTTTTTCAAGGACAGACAAAATTACAATGCTGAAATTGTTCGGAGTTTAATACGAAAGGATACTGATTTGTCAGTGGAAGAAAGCTACAAAGTTGAATGCTCCTGTATTGTAATGAACGCCAATTTCGCTCTCGATGGCAATTTAAAGCTTCATGTTCACAGGTCCCTTAATGGGACAGATGAGACTGGTGTTTGTGCGCAGCAAAAATACACACTGAGGTGACAAACTTCATGGGATAGCGATATGAACATATACAGCTAGCAGTAGTATTACGTACACAAGGCATAAAAGCGCAGTGCATTAGCGGAGCTGACATTTGTACTCATGTGGTTAATGTGCAAATGTTTCCGAAGTGATTATATCCTTACGAGGAAATTAACAGAATTTGAATATGGTGTGCTAGTTGAAGGGGACATTCCATTTAGGAAATCATTAGGGAATTCAATCCTCCGGACTCCACAGTGTCAAGAGAGTGCCGAAAATGCCAAATTTCAGGCATTAACTATCACCACTGACAATTCAGTAGCAGAGGGCCTTCACTTAGCGACCGAGAGCAGCGATGTGTGTGTAGAGTTGTCAGTGCTAACAGACAAGCATAGTGTGTGTAATTTAGTAATGTATGACGAGTACGTCAAGGATCACAACACAATTGGAGAAGAAATTCAAGTGGAACAACAGATAGAAAAGCAGTATGAGAAGAAGGAAAAGAAGATTATTCGCTGATGTAGGAAAGCAGAAAAGAAAAAGTGACTACAAAGAGGAAGAGGAAGGAACTTCAAATTTACTACCGTAACGACCTTCAAAATTGCGACTTGTCTAGAGATTCATTCAATGTATTTTTACGAATGATAGTGCGTTTATGCATATGTGAGTGCACATACCACCACAGTCTAGAGAAGTCGTCTTCTGAAGAGATGAAAAACTTAAGATCCAAAAGTCCTGATTCCATTTCACTCAAAACTGCCAGCGAAAAGCAAGACTTGAACGTTCGTGTGGACGATTTAACTCATGCACAATAATAAATTTGTAACAATACAGATGCGGTTCCTTTTTGATAATGTTTCGACACAGAGATCTGTTAATAACCTCTTGCACAGATAAATTCACTCGAGCAATGTTTTCTGGTGTTCGAACTGTTTTCGGGCGGCCGCTGCTTTTATTCGCTACAGAGTCAGTTTCGCGCCGCTTTCCGACTACGATTTGCGTTGCAGACTTTGCTGATCGTTTAGCCAGGACACTTCCTATCTTAAACTCGTGCACACACCTTAGTGCAAAAGTTTTCGGTGAATTGTGCTTCGCACAACACTCGACAATAAACATTCCATGGTATATCGTGACCACCATTTTGTGCTGCACTGAACTGGCACTAAGCCCATCTTCTCCTCTCACTCACTCAAACGTAATGACGCGACGAATTACTCAGCACGTAGCATGCAGGAGATGCGCATGAGGAGAGATGTGGTAGCAACCTACTGGTGGTACGAAGTCGCGGTTAGTTTCCAGCGCTTTCTCCTGCCCATTAGCAAGGGTCAGTTCAAGTTCCACGACAGTATCACAAATACTTTCCGATCCAGTTTTATTTCGCACAATATGCAGTTCCATTTATAACAATCGTAGTTGACCCTGTCACTATGTCGTATAAAGTGGGACCAAGAACAGACATGTTTTGGCTTACTAGTGCAGGACTGTCTTCTTACTGAATATAACGACAGAGACAGGTAACGTGTCGGGACTTACATTGCAGTACATTATACCGGCTTGGCTTTCAGTTTTAGCACATTCAGATGCTTCTGCGAAAAGTTTCAGTGTCATGGTTAACGAGATTTATATCGCTGTTGTCTTCTTTTGAAGTGCTTTAGAATGTCGTTTTATGATGAATTATTCCAGCCAAACTACAGATTGTTTTATTAGTAATGCATCTTCCTAACTACAACCTAGTTTCGGTTATAGCGCCATTCTCAAGTAAACCTGTAGACGTTACAGTTCGCGAGTCTGTTTACGTTTATAAAAGTTGTACATCACGGTCTGTTCACATATATACTTACGTCTAGTTGGAATAGACGCCTACGACGCATCACTGAGTAAACTGTCGACTGTCTATTTATCGCTAGACTGCTATAAGTCACGTAATTTCTATTTGTGTAGAATTTTATCGTGAAATACTTTTGACATATAGATTGACAGTTTACTCTTGTTCATACATTGTGTTTACAGCGTTATCTTTGCTAGTCAGTGATGGTAGTTATGTTTAACTGATATAATTTTGTTATGACTTGTATCAACGAGAATAAACTGTCATTAGCTGTCAAAATTCTACACAAATAGGAATTACGTGACTTATAACAGTCTTGCAATAAATAGATAGTCGACAGTTTACTCACTGATGCAATATGAGTGTCTATTCTAACTAGACGTAAGTACACTGAAGCGCCAAAGAAACTGGTATAGGCATGCGTATTCAAACACAGAGACATATAAACAGGCAGAATATGGCGCTGCGGTCGGCAACGCCTGTAACAACTATCTCACGCAGTTGTTAGATCGGTTACTGCTGCTACAATAGCAGGTTATCAAGAGTTAAGTGAGTATGAACGTGGTGTTATGGTCGGCGCACGAGCGATGGGACACAGCACCTCCGAGGTTGCCATGAAGTGGGGATTTCCCCGTACGGCCATTTCCCGAGTGTACCGTGAATATCAGGAATCCGGAAAATTATCAAATCTGTGACATCGCTACGGCCGGAAAAAGATCCTGGAAGAACGGGACCAACTCAATAAAATTGTTCAACGTGACAGAAATGCAACCCTTCCGCAAACTGCTGGAGATTTCAATGCTCGGCCTTCAACAAGTGTCAGCCTGCAAACCATTCAACGAAACATCATCGATATCGGCTTTTGGAGCCGAAGACCCGCTCCTGTACCCTTGGTGACTGCACGACACAAAGCTTTACGCCTCGCCTGGCCCCGTCAACACCGACGTTGGACTGTTGACGACTGGAAACGTGTTGTCTGGTCGGACGAGTGTCGTTTCAAATTGTGTCGAGCGGATGGACGTGTACGGGTATGGAGACAAGGCCGTGAATCCATGGACCCTGCGTGTCAGCAGGGGACTGTACAAGCTGGTGGAGGCTCTGTAATGGTGTGGGGCGTGTGCTGTTGGAGTGGTATGGGACCCCTGACACGTCTAGATACGACTCTGACAAGTGACACGTACGTAAGCATTCTGTCTGATCACCTGCATCCATTCCTGTCCATTGTGCATTCCGACGGACTTCGGCAATTTCAGCAGGACAATGCGACACTCCACAAGTCCAGAAATGCTACAGAGTGGCTTGAGGAACTCTCTTCTGAATTTAAACGCTTCCGCTGGCCACCAAACTGCCCACACATAAACATTACTGAGCATATCTGGGATGCCTTCCAACGTGCTGTTGAAAAGAGATCTCCACTCCCTCGCACTCTTACGGATTTGCAGTTATGGACAGTCCTGCGCCGGCCGTAGTGGCCGAGTGGTTCTAGGCGCTACAGTCTGTATCCGCGCGACTGCTACGCCGCAGGTTCGAATCCTGCCTCGGGCATGGATGTGTGTGCTGTCCTTAGGTTAGTTAGGTTTAAGTAGTTCTAAGTTCTAGGGTACTGATGACTTCAGAAGTTATGTCCATAGTGCTCAGAGCCATTGGAACCATTGGACAGTCCTGCAGGATTCATGGTGTCATTTCCCTCCAGCACTACTTCAAACATTTGTCGAGTCAATGCCACGTCGTGTTGCGACACTTCTGCGTGCTCGCGGGGGCTCTACACGATATTATTCAGGTGTGTTAGTTTCTTTGCCTCTTCAGTGTACGTACGTAAACTAACCTTTGTTTACGACATTTATAAACGTAAGCAGACTAACCAAGTCTAGAATGGTGCTGTAGCCGAGACAAGCCTAAGGAAGAAGGAGTACTAATTAAACTATTTGCAGATTCCCTGGAATAATTGCTAATAATATGTACGACGTATTCTATGCTGCGGGCCCGGATGAAAAGAAAATACTTTAGAACGTCATTAAAAACGTAATAAAAAATCTCGCTTGACACATGAGCTAAAGGGCATTACACAAGAAATAAAATTAATTGCCCGATGCCTGCTACCATTTGGCAAAAACTTCTTTTAGATATCTTGACTCGTTGACGAAATGAAAGGTGCGCTACTTTTCAGACGGATCACTTCCGGGTATATATCACCGTTCAGAACAGGTTCTAAGGAAAAGAACTAAAGCCTACAGCGCTGATGAACCTGACTCGCCATAAGATCAGAAGATGTCGGAAACATGAATAAATTCTGCAATCTCAGAATCGTCGGCATTGTGCTTTAGGTCCTTATGGTTCTCAGTGGCTCAATTACATATATAAATTACGAATCACTTCGAGGGCCTAGGCCAAAAAGGGTAAGCAGTTTACACAGTAACGCACTAATTCGTTCGTAAGATCACGTCCACACGAAAGTAGACCAGTGCTGCCTGTTGGAGCTGAACCGGGCTACACGCTTAGACGCTTACCTCGTCACACACAAGATCGCCTGCACAAACAAGAAGCAGCAAGCGGTCGTATGGAAAATCTACGCCACTCAAGTTTAGAGCGAAAGCTCGTTTTCTTGACCGGAGCGACTGTCGTTTGGAAGGCGTTTTTCATTGTCAAGGACCCTTTCACACTGCGGCAGCTTCCGCTTCGTGGCTCTCTCCCCTTCCGCTACTTCTTACGCCCCTGGAACTGGGATATCTATACTTCTTATTGCGTTGCATTTGATGTACTTTTCTGTTTACAAAGAGCGGATTGTTAAGAGCTCCCACCAGGCACGAATATTTTCTCTTCTTTCAACAGGCAAAAATATTACCTTATACCAGTCCAGTAAGGTAATTTTCGCAATGATACTGTGATATACGAGTCCCAAGTGACGAAAAGAAATGTCTGTCAAACAGGACACTCAAATTTAGCAAACATTTACCAAATATCGTTATATTGCGACAGCTATTTGCCGTACCACACATAATACGACCTAGGCTACACATATGTAACTTATGTATTCTGACATGGTTATGGCACATTTTCATGTATTTTAATTTATTTTATTATTTATTTATATTAGTTAATTATTAAAAAATAATATTCTCCCACTGGACATATGATTGTATGCAGTACATTTGATTGTTGTGTTGCATGGCCTATTACAAATGTGTGAAACGGATTTATGAATAATAGCGTATACATATATTTATCTACTATGCGATATTCGAGTAAAACAGCAAGACATAGGCGAAGCATATTTGTCCTTATGTTAAATATAGTTTTAATGATACACAATGTCTTTTTGAGCCACTTACATAGTTAACATGATACCTGTTAACTGTTAACGTATGTTCAATATATTTTTGTAATAGTACATTTGTTCTACTCATTGTACAGGGGCCTGAAGATGGCATCAATGTAATGCCAAAACTTGTAGCACGTAAGAAGTTCATAAAATAAATTTCTGCAATACATACGGCTGTTGGTAAATTATTGCATCAAGAAAAAAAGAATTGTGTTGCCTTAGTTCTTCTCAAAAAAGAAGAGAAAAATGATGTTTTGCTTTTTAACTTCTTTCCTAGGAAAATTCCTCTGGCAGAAAGAGGTCGTCACCTACACACAGTTTTAGGGCTATAAGTGGAGATATTTCTGTTGATGACTGAGGACAGTGTGTTAAACAACATTACATCTGTATTTACTTCATTTGCAGTTAAATAATTATAGCTATTACGAGAATTATGTTTTAGTTTGGACAGTATCTTCAAGTAGCTTGGAACGAGGAAGCCATTAATGTTTATTTCTCCCTCAGCAGCAGGTCAGATATTCAAGTGTGGACGCAGGAATGCAAAATGGTCAGTCTATACTGACAAGTGTAGTCTACTTCTGGCACAGTTTGGACTGTGTAGAAAACATCAGGTAACTAATTATGTGGTGTGTTGATGAATTCTTCAAAAATGGTTCAAATGGCTCTGAGCATTATGGGACAACATCTATGGTCATCAGTCCCCTAGAACTTAGAACTACATAAACCTAACTAACCTAAGGACATCACACACATCCATGCCCGAGGCAGGATTCGAACCTGCGACCGTAGCGGTCACGGGGTTCCAGACTGAAGCGCCTAGAACCGCACGGCCACACCGGCCGGCGCGATGAATTCTTCTCGGGTTATCAGCCGAGTGGTGGCGTCCTCTTTTCGCGGGACGTTCCAATGAGTTTCGTACCCATCACCTTCTGGCGAAGGTTGCGACGAGACGACGCCACCACTCGGCTGACAACCCGAGGAGAATTCGTCAGTGGAATACACCGAGAAAGAGTGAAATCGCATGTATGTGGTGTGATTGTGGGAAGACTGTCAGACGCAGAGAGAACAAAAAACAGCTACTGCAATGAAGTGGGTACATACTAAAGTGCAAATTAACAAAATTTCTGTACCAACACCGCCTGACACCCTGTACATAACACAAATACTCTGGGCCGAATTTTCAGGCCAAATAATTTTCGTCACCTCCTCTCCACTGTTCCAATTTTTTTCAATATTTTTAGTTTTATTGCAGTTTCTATTGCTCAACAATATTAAGAGTCCTTACAAGAAAAAATTAACCAGTAATGGAATTCCTTAAAAGTAACTTGCCATGAACTCAGAACTTAAAGAATTTCTTTCTAGTTACAGTTATCTTCCTGGTTGAAGAGGAATACTATACTGGATTGTTGTTGTTGTTGTGGTCTTCAGTCCTGAGACTGGTTTGATGCAACTCTCCATGATACTCTATCCTGTGCAAGCTTCTTCATCTCCCAGTACCTACTGCAACCTACATCCTTCTGAATCTGCTCAGTGTATTCATCTCTTGGTCTCCCTCTACGATTTTTACCCACCACGCTGCCCTCCAATGCTAAATTTGTGATCCCTTGATGCCTCAGAACACGTCCTACCAACCGATCCCTTCTGCTAGTCAAGTTGTGCCACAAACTGCTCTTCTCCCCAATTCTATTCAATACCTCGTCATTAGTTATGTGATCTACCCATCTAATCTTAAGCATTCTTCTGTAGAACCACATTTCGAAATCTTCTATTCTCTTCTTGTCCAAAGTATCTATTGTCCATGTTTCACTTCCATACATGGCTACACTCCATACAAATACTTTCAGATGTAACTTCCTGACAATTAAATCTATGCTCGATGTTAACAAATTGCTCTTCTTCAGAAACGCTCTCCTTGCCACTGCCAGTCTACATTTTATATCCTCTCTTCTTCGACCATCATCAGTTATTTTGCTCCCCAAGTAGCAAAACTCCTTTACTACTTTAAGTGTCTCATTTCCTAATCTAATTCCCTCAGCATCACCCGACTTAATTCGACTACATTCCATTATCCTCGTCTTGCTTTTGTTGATATTCATCTCATATCCTCCTTTGAAGACACTATCCATTCCGTTCAACTGCTCTTCCAAGTCCTTTGCTGTCTCTGACAGAATTACAATGTCATCTGCAAACCTCAAAGTTTTTATTACTTCTCCATGGATTTTAATACCTACTCCGAATTTTTTTGTTTCCTTCACTGCTTGCTCAATATAAAGATTGAACAACATCGGGGAAAGGCTACAACCCTGCCTCACTCCCTTCCCAACCACTGCTTCCCTTTCATGCCCCTCGACTCTTATAACTGCCATCTGTTTTCTGTACAAATTGTAAATAGCCTTTCGCACCCTGTATTTTACCCCTGCCACCTTTAGAATTTGAAAGAGAGTATTCGAGTCAACATTGTCAAAAGTTTTCTCTGAGTCTACAAATGCTAGAAACGTGGGTTTGCCTTTCCTTAATCTTTCTTCTAAGATAAGCCGTAGGGTCAGTATTGTCTCACGTGTTCCATCATTTCTACGGAATCCAAACTGATCTTCCCCGAGGTCGGCTTCTACCAGTTTTTCCATTCGTCTGTAAAGAATTCGCGTTAGTATTTTGCAGCTGTGGCTTATTAAACTGATAGTTCGGTAATTTGCACATCTGTCAAAACCTGCTTTCTTTGGGATTGTAATTATTATATTCTTCTTGAAGTCTGAGGGTATTTCGCCTGTCTCATACATCTTTCTCACGAGATGTTACAGTTTTGTGAGGACTGACTCTCCCAAGGCCGTCAGTAGTTCTAATAGAATGTTGTCTACTCCCGGGGCCTTGTTACGACCCAGATCTTTCAGCGCTCTGTCAAACTCTGGGGACTGGATTGAGGGAAAGAAAACGATCGAATTACAGGGTATCGGATTTTGGATGGGAAGTGAGATGTATGTGAAGGAAACACATTTAAAGCGTGGTATCACTTATCTATACCACTCCATGGGCGTCATAGCAACGGAATTGGAAGTTTCCGTCTGGCACGGACAGTGGCTGCGCGGTACATAGCGGACCCAGTGGTGTGTTCCCGCTGAGCCACTGCTCCGTCAGCTCTGTACTGCGAGCACTAGTGCGCCACCGCAGTGTAGGATGGCCGGCGGGAGCCGCTCAGCCCAATCGCAGTTCGAGCCACACGATGCTCTGCAGACTCTGCCTAGTCGAGGCTCCAGCACCATAGTTTGTCCTCTAGTGCAGAGAGACTCTTCCTTGTTGACTCTGTTCCTTGGCCCGATATTTGTAACGAGTCTCCCTTCATTTGGAGAGATACAAGTTAAGGGGGGTAGGACGTCAAACGGGCCGACTTGGAGCAGGAGAGGCACCACAGGACTTTCTAATTTCCACTGTCTATACTTTTACAAATAAATTCATAAAACTTTGTTAGCATGACCAGGAAGGATTCAGGATTCACACTCGTAGCAGCGGAAGATCAAAAACATAACAAAATAATTTTTTTTACATGTGAAATTTCATCATTTTTTCACTTGCTATTGGCTGCATTTGTTGCTATAGGTACACTTTTCTCCATAAGTAAGAGAGACTGTTTGGTGAATTTTCACAGCCTACAAACCATACTTACAGGTGTCTGAAACTCAACAATCTATTAAAATTTATGAAAAAATGAACGAGCTGTTACGTTTTAAACTTTATGTTTAGAAAAAAATCAAATTTCGTAACTTCCTGGCAGATTAAAACTGTGTGCCGGACCGAGACTCGAACTCGGGACCTTTGCTTTTTGCGGGCAAGTGCTCTACCGACTTTTTTTTTTTTTTTTTTTTAGATCTCGTTTTGTTCTATATTGTCCGCTGAATTTGTTCGTGGCGGACGTCCAATGACACCCATGTCAGTTCGTTGTTGATCCATTAATGAATTTATTTGTAAAAGTATAGACAGTAGAAAATAAAATGTCCTGTGGTGCCTCTCCTGCTCCAAGTCGGCCCGATTGACGTTCTACCCCCCTTAAGTAACTCTTCTGTCTGTTGTGCTACCTTGCTCACTAATCATTTCTGCTGCTGTCCAGCTTTCCTACAGCGACAACTGCTGCACCACTCTGCAGGTCACCTCTACAAAGTTGTACACAACAACAACAACAACAACAACAACGAGACGTGTCAGACTGATGCGGCTTGTCCACAAAAATTAAAAAAAAATGTGAATGTATTTTAATGAATAAAATTTTGCACTGAAATTCTTTTCGAAGAGATTTGTTTTTGGCAGCTAGCAACCAAAGCAATCGAAACTTGTACACGAATCGTTGAGACACACAACGATTTAGCACTTGCAAGACATTAATCCCCCTCCAATTGAACTCAACAATGAACCAAAACGCTACGTTAGCGATTGTGCTTCTGGCTTGCCTGCTATATTTTCAAATTACATGCAGTTCTTTTGGTGAGTATGACCGAGTCTACCGAAAGAAAAAGCAGCGATCGAGGCCTCTCAGCAACAGATCCCTTTTTTTTCTTCTCAGCGCTGTGAGCTTCGGGCTACCTGGCTTACATGTGGGTGAATCCGGCCCTGAGAATGCACTGACGTCGAGTCCTACTGGTGTTCAAGATTCCTTATCTGCAATATTTAGCTGGAAATTAGTGGAAAGGTGGCGGCTTATAACAAGATTCTGCGGTATAGTTATGGGTTAAATTCTGAACCTTTTTGCATTGTGTTTCAGTGAAGGGCATGAAATCATTCTGATAACGATGCATCTATTGGGTGTCGACGTTACGCTACTGGCCATTAAAATTGCTACACTAAGAAGAAATGCAGATGATAAATGGGTATTCATTAGACAACTATATTATACTAGGACTGACATGTGATTACATTTTCACGCAATTTGGGTGCATAGATCCTGAGAAATCAGTACCCAGAACAACCACCTGTGGCCGTAATAACGGCCTTGATACGCCTGGGCATTGAGTCAAACACACCTTGGATGGCGTGTACAGGTACAGCTGCCCATGCAGCTTCAACACGATACCACATTTCATCAAGAGTAGTGACTGGCGTATTGTGACGAGCCAGTTCCTCGGCCACCATTGACCAGACGTTTTCAATTGGTGAGAGATCTGGAGAATGTGCTGGTCAGGGCAACACTCGAATATTTTCTGTATCCAGAAAGGCCCGTACAGGACCTGCAACATGCGGTCGTGCATTATCCTGCTGAAATGTAGGGTTTCGCAGGGTTCGAATGAAGGGTAGAGCCACGTGTCGTAACACATCTCAAATGTAAAGTCCACTGTTCAAAGTGCCGTCAATGCGAACAAGAGGTGACCGAGACGAGTAACCAATGGCACCCCATACCATCACGCCAGGTGATACGCCAGTATGGTGATGACGAATACACGCTTCCAATGTGCGTTCACCGCAATGTCGCCAAACACAGACGCGACCGTCATGATGCTGTAAACAGAACCTGGATTCATCCGAAAAAATGACGTTTTGCTATTCGTGCACCCAGGTTCGTCGTTGGGTTCACCATCACAGGCGCTCCTGTCTTTGACGCAGCGTCAAGGGTAACCGCAACCGTGGTCTCCGAGCTGATAGTCCATGCTGCTGCAAACGTCGTGGAACTGTTCGTGCAGATGGTTCTTGTCTTGCAAACGTCCCCATCTGTTGACTCAGGGATCGAGACGTGGCTGCACCATCCCTTACAGCCATGCGGATAAGATGCCTGTCATCTCGACTGCTAGTGATACGAGGTCGTTTGGATCCAGCACGGCGTTCCGTATTACCCTCCTGAACCCACCGATTCCATATTGTGCTAACAGTCATTGGATCTCGACCAACGCGAGCAGCAAAGTCGCCATACGACAAACCGCAATCGCGATAGGCTACAATCCGACCTTTATCAAAGTCGGAAACGTGATGGTACGCATTTCTCCTCCTTACACGAGGCATCACAACAACGTTTCACCAGGCAACGCTGATCAACTGCTGTTTGTGTATGAGAAATCGGTTGGAAACTTTCCTCACGTCAGCACGTTGTAGGTGTCGCCACCGGCGCCAGCCTTGTGTGAAAGCTCTGAAAAGCTAATCATTTGCATATCACAGCATCTTCTTCCTGTCGGTTAAATTTCGCGTCTGTAGCACGCAATTTTAATGGGCAGTAGTGTAAGTGTGGCTATTCCAGTAATGAATATATTTAGACTGAAACATTTTCTACTTTTCAGCACTACTTTGCTAGATTTCTTATTGCTCTCCAGAGCCCATGATTCACTATAATACTTCCCTCCACATTTAACAGGGCACACATTGAAAAAAGAAAAGTTCTCTCCCTCCCTCGGTCTATTTTTATACATGTAGATTACGTTATGTAAGTGAGGACGTCTCTAGAAATGCAGATCGCCTACACATGATTCCCTCGGGCTTACTCATGCATGTACGCCCTCTCTCTCATAGCTCTTGACCGCATCGTGAAGAAGTGGTGTAACTTGTCATCGTAAAAGTAGCGCAGGATGACAAAGCAACACTGAGGAGCAAGCGGGCTCGCTTTCTGCGTTAAGCGAAGCAGGAAGCGTGCACTAGAGCAGAACGACTTTACCAAGGTCTTCGCCACCGAATGCAACCAGGTGGACATAAATTCGTCAGAATGAGTTGACACATTTGAGAGTGAGGGAAAAACACAAGAAAGTAGCACATATCCACGAACTAAATGATCAGAACCTACTGAGAAACATTTGCTGTGTATGAACGTCCACTCAGCCCTGCTGAGAAACCTTCTGCTCTCCCGTAGTACTGCAGCACTGGCCTGAAGAAAGGTAGCTCCTGTAGATGGAACAGTGTAGCGACAAGTATTCGTTATTTTCGAAAAGTTCTAAGGTGATACCGTAAAGTAAATCACTGGATGACAATAGTGCAAAGATATGGTGCAAAGGAGATGCATGTCACTGAAGAGAGAGTGTGCTGAAAAGTAATGTGTCCGAATTTATTGTGTGAAAACTCTTGAAGCTTAACATTCTAAATACTTAATCTTCATGTCTACATATCTTTATCAACATGGCCACCATGACGACGAACACACTGACACTTACATGTTACTTATTTAATTATATTCTTACTGTGGGGCAAACAGCTGCAATTGCCTATCTGATAATTTCTTAGGAAATATAGTCTGTGGGCGCGGGGTTAGAGGCGCCATGTCACGGATTGCGCGGCAGCTCTCGCAGGGAGTTCGAGTCCTCCCTCGTTGTTATTACCATAAGTTAGTTTAAGTAGAGTGTAAGTCTAGGGACCGATGACCTCAGCGGTTTGGTGCCTTAGGAATTCACGCACATTTGAATATTTAGAGCCTGTGACGTGGAATCGCTAAGTTTTCTAACGGACTTAACAGAGTCGCCACGTTAATGAATCTTACTATTATACTTCACGTTAACTGAAACCAAATCGAAGGTAAGTTTTGATTACTAAATAAGTCTTCTTCATAGACACTGAGAATTTCTCAACTATCTCTGGCAGAGAATACGTTTGGGCAATGGTCCTAAAACTAATAGGCACACATGTGATCTAATTTGGCCTTGAAGAGGCTCGATAGGAGTTGGATAGATTGCGGGTGAGATGTTAACATCAAGAATATCCTTTTTTACACGTTTATTCCCAAATTAAGATTTTCCTAAACACACAGGAGGAAACGTACTATTAAGGATCCTAATCTACCGTGGAGTGTTGGTACTGCAGTAAATCTCTGAAATAACGCACGGAATAATGCGTGTCTGATGAAGTCATGTGAGAATTGGAAGTACGGGGGGATTCTTGATTACACATGCTCGTACAGCCACAGTGACGATTAATCGCAGAGAAGAAAATTACTCGAAAATTAAAGAAAGAACCAAAGTCTCAAGTGGATTAGGCTCGTTGGTTGAGTATTCGGACAACAAAAATCTCACCGAATTTTATAGCAAAATACGCGGAATTCAATCAAGAAACAATGAACGGACACTACACAGTAAAGGTGGACTAGAATGACCGTGAGAGCAGGTGTTTCAATTTTTATTTCTACGACAATGATTTTATATCAGCTGGTCTGCCTCCTGTATTGTTTTATCCAAATGACCGAGCGAGGTGGCGCAGTGGTTAGCACACTGGACTCGCATTCGGGAGGACGACGGTTCAATCCCGCGTCTGGCCATCCTGATTTAGGTTTTCCGTGATTTCCCTAAATCGCTCCAGGCAAATGCCGGGATGGTTCCTCTGAAAGGGCACGGCCGACTTCCTTCCCCGTTCTTCCCTGATCCGACGAGACCGATGACATCGCAGTTTGGTCTCTTCCCACAAACAATCCAATCCATTATCCAAATGAGTTATACATGTTAAGCTACATTGAGGTATGTGATACTGTACTAATGTATATAGTGTAACTCATGTAAGCCCTCCCTCAAACCTGTCATGTTATATCTTCACAGATCCGATGATGGCACCTTTAGTGTGTTGAAAGTTGTAATCTACGAGGTGCATTCAAGTTCTAAGGCCTCCGATTTTTTTTCTAATTAACTACTCACCCGAAATCGATGAAACTGGCGTTACTTCTCGACGTAATCGCCCTGCAGACGTACACATTTTTCACAACGCTGACGCCTTGATTCCATGTCAGCGGCGAAGGCTTCTTTAGGAGTCTGTTTTGACCACTGGAAAATCGCTGAGGCAATAGCAGCACGGCTGGTGAGTGTGCGGCCACGGAGAGTGTCTTTCATTGTTGGAAAAAGCCAAAAGTCACTAGGAGCCAGGTCAGGCGAGTAGAGAGGATGAGGAATCACTTCAAAGTTGTTATCACGAAGAAACTGTTGCGTAACGTTAGCTCGATGTGCGGGTGCGTTGTCTTGGTGAAACAGAACACGCGCAGCCCTTCCCGGACATTTTTGTAGCAGTGCAGGAAGGAATTTGTTCTTCAAAACATTTTCGTAGGATGCACCTGTTACCGTAGTGCCCTTTGGAACGCAATGGGTAAGGATTACGCCCTCGCTGTCCCAGAACATGGACACCATCATTTTTTCAGCACTGGCGGTTACCCGAAATTTTTTTGGTGGCGGTGAATCTGTGTGCTTCCATTGAGCTGACTGGCGCTTTGTTTCTGGATTGAAAAATGGCATCCACGTCTCATCCATTGTCACAACCGACGAAAAGAAAGTCCCATTCGTGCTGTCATTGTGCGTCAACATTGCTTGGTAACATGCCACACGGGCAGCCGTGTGGTCGTCCGTCAGCATTCGTGGCACCCACCTGGATGACGCTTTTCGCATTTTCAGGTCGTCATGCAGGATTGTGTGCACAGAACCCACAGAAATGCCAACTCTGGAGGCGATCTGTTCAACAGTCATTCGGCGATCCCCCTAAACAATTCTCTCCAATTTCTCGATCATGTCGTCAGACCGGCTTGTGCGAGCCCGAGGTTGTTTCGGTTTGTTGTCACGCGATGTTCTGCCTTCATTAAACTGTCGCACCCACGAACGCACTTTCGAAACATCCATAACTCCATCACCACATGTCTCCTTCAACTGTCAATATATTTCAGTTGGTTTCACACCACGCAAATTCAGAAAACGAATGATTGCACGCTGTTCAAGCAAGGAAAACGTCGCCATTTTAAGTATTTAAAACAGTTCTCATTCTCGCCGCTGGCGGTAAAATTCCATCTGCCGTACGGTGCTGCCATCTCTGGGACGTATTGACAATGAACGCGGCCTCGTTTTGAAACAATGCGGATGTTTCTATCTCTTTCCAGTCCGGAGAAAAAAAATCAGAAGATCTAGAACTTGAATGCACCTCGCAGTAAACAGTGTTCAACCGATTTTGGCTTTTGAATTATTTCTGCAACAAAGTGATCGCCCCACAACACACTATGTGTTCACTGCAAAGGGTTCTTTCTGTGAAAAGAAATGACGCCCCAGACCATCACCCCTGGCTGTCGGGTCAGGTTAGTATCCCACCGCTGTTAGGGGCGTCTGCAAACATGTTCTAACCGGTCAACAGGCCTAAAAAAAAAAAAAAAAAGTGGTTCAAATGGTTCTGAGCACTAAGGGACTTAACTTCTGAGGTCATCAGTCCCCTAGAATGTAGAACTAGTTAAACCTAACTAACCCAAGGACGTCACACACATCCATACCCGAGGCAGGATTTGAACCTGCGACCGTAGCGGTCGCGCGGCTCCGGACTGTAGCGCCTAGAACCGCTCGGCCACTCCGGCCTGCCAACAGGCCTCAGTTCGAAGTGGGCAGTTATACTTCTGCCAATGAGAGTCTCGGCTAACGGGCTCGTTTGTGTACAGAGGTCAATGGTAGTCGGCGAAAGGGGCGCCTTCAAAATTAGCCCCGTTTCTGTGAACCGCCTATTAACAGTCCTTGTGGTCACTGAAGCGCCAGTTCACGTCGGATGCACGATCGTGATGAATCTGGGGCTCTGCGTGCCTCTGACGATTGTTCGGTCCTCACGTTGTGTCGCCTCTATGTCGGCCGCTTCCCTCCTGACGCTGTGGTTGTCCATGCTACACCCATTCCTGCCAACAGCGCCGAATAGTGGCACCATTTCTATTCAAATGTGGAGCAATTTTCCGATTACTCCAATCTGTTTCTTTGAGTCCAGCTACACGTCTTCTCTCAAGTGCTCACATCTGCGTATATTGTTCATGCGCCTTTTTGTGAGACATTATTACTGTCCAACTGAGTACATGGAATGAAATTCGCAAAGTCTTTATGTCCTGGTGTCGAGAAGTCGCCTGTTTATTATCCTCGCCAGCTGCTCGATAAATTGCGCTGCAGCGGCCCGTGTTCGTCCGTCGGCTTCAGAAGTTTACAGTTCTGCAATTTCCGTCGATACCCGTATGAATATATATATGCCTTAGGGTACGCTCGGTCACTGGTTCCCGAGAAACTGATATGTTACTACTCACCAGCCACTTAGGTCGATGAACTCTCGCACATACAGAGCTGAAGCAGTAACGACGACGTATCGATATCTCTCATTCTACACTACTGACCACTAAAATTGTTACACCACGAAGATGACGTGCTAAAAATGCGAAATTTAAGCGACAGGAAGAAGATGCTGTGATATGAAAATGATTAGTTTTCAGAGCATTGACACAAGGTTGGCGCCGGTGGCGACACCTACAACGTGCTGAGATGAGAAAAGTTTAGAACCGATTTCTCATACACAAACAGCAGTTGACCGGCATTGGCTGATGAAACGTTGTTGTGATGCCTCGTGTAAGAAGGAGAAATGCGTAGCATCACGTTTCCATCTTTGATAAAGGTCGGATTGTACCCTATCGCGATTGCGGTTTATCGTATCGCAACATTGCTGCTCGCGATGGTCGAGATCCAATGACTGTTAGCAGAATATGGAATCGATGGGTTCAGGAAGGTAATACGGAACGCCTTGCTGGATCTCAACGGCCTGGTATCACGACAGACATCTTATCCGCATGGCTGTAACGGATCGTGCAGCCACGTCTCGATCCCTGAGTCAGCAGATGGGGACGTTTGCAAGACAACAACCATCTGCACGAACAGTTCGACGACGTTCGCAGCAGCATGGACTATCAGCTCGGAGACCATGGCTGCGGTTACCCTTGACGCTGCATCACAGACAGGAGCGCCTGCGATGGTGTACTCAACGACGAACCTGTGTGCGCGAATGGCAAAACGTCATTTTTTCGGATGAATCCAGGTTCTGTTTACAACATCATGATGGTCGCCTCCGTGATTGGCGACATCGCGGTGAACGCACATTGGAAGCGTGTATTCGTCATCGCCGTACTTGCGTATCACCCGGCGTGATGGTATGGCGTGCCATTGGTTACACGTCTCGGTCACCTCTTGTTCGCAATGACGGCACTTTGAACGGTGGACGTTACATTTCACATTTGTTACGATCCGTGGCTCTACCCTTCAAAAAATGACTCTGATCACTATGGGATTTAACATCTGAGGTCATCAGTCCCCTAGAACTTAGAACTATGTAAACCTAACTAACCTAAGGACATCACACACATCCATGCGCAAGTCAGGATTCGAACCTGCGACCGTAGCAGTCGCGCGGTTTCAGACTGAAGCGCCTAGAACCGCTCGGCCACACCGCTATACCCTTCATTCGATCCCTGCGAAACCCTACATTTTAGCAGGATAATGCTCGACCGCATCTTGCAGGTCCTGTACGAGCCTTTCTGGATACAGAAAATGTTCGACTGCAGCCCTGGCCAGCACATTCTCCAGATCTCTCACCAATTGAAAAAGTCTGGTCAATGGTCGCCGAGCAACTGGCTCGTCACAACACGCCAGTCACTACTCTTGATGATCCGTGGTATCGTGTTGAAGCTGCATGGGCAGCTGTACCTGTACGCGCCATCCAAGCTCTGTTTGACTCAATGCCCAGGCGTATCAAGGCCGTTATTAAGGTCAGAGGTGGTTGTTCTGGGTACTGATTTCTCAGTATCTATGCACCCAAATTTCGTGAAAATTTAAGCACGTGTCAGTTCACTGAATACCCGTTTATGATCTGCTTTTCTTCTTGGTGTAGCAATTTTAATGGCCAATAGTATAGTTGAGTTCGGTTCGATGACCAGCGGGTGTGTAGCCCTGTTGCTGCCAGAGGCGGCTACTCTATGTACTGAATTTCGCACGACGAAACCAGGAACGGATGTAGTCGTGTGTTCGCAATGCTACACTCAATACGCTCTACCGTGACCTGTGGAATTCCTAAGTGCTACAGGGGAAACACAGAACGAGGCACCGCGGTTGATACATACGCCGGCTCTGTGCTGGGCCGTGTAACCGAGTCAGCTCGCCGCGCACAGGATCTACCGCTGAAATGAAAAGGGCGGACGTGAAAGAGAACTGCATGAAGGTGCGCTCATTTCGGACGCCTCGTTATTCGAGCTCGAAGCACCTCTCGCGATTTGAGGTCGCCACCGCGGAACGGGCGGTATTGTTTACGGCGCTCGTGTGGTGAATGAAGGGAAAGCTCCTTCGGCAGTGAGAATAGCAGAAGCATCTCTCAGCGGCGCGCCCTGTCAGCCTAGGAGGGCCTTTGAATCGCAGTGAAAGTACCTGCTGCCGGCTGGGGCGGCGTCGCGTGCCCGGCCTTACCCGCGGGTAATTAATCGCCGTTGTGCGGCTCGGCGCCCTCGGCTGTAGGGGGAGGGTGGTGCCCGGCCGCCCGCTATTCTCGCGCCTTTTATGCGGCCGACTCGGCGCTAGAAAGCCGAAAGCCGCAGCCTGGCTTTGTCGCGACCCAAGCAGGCGGCAGGCAATGCGGGCGCCGCCAGCTTTCCTGCCACCGCCGAATGGCGATCCAGTTTCCTCACAACTCTGACGCCGACGCAGGCTGGCGCCCTTCTCCTGCCTGTATTTATATATAAAAAAAATGTTTGTTTTATTGGCTTTCTACTGACCCCAATCAGTTATCTACATCAACAAAAATTATGAAGGTGGATGAACGTATGTATTCATCTTCCATATCTCCTCCTAAACTACTGCACCGATTTAAGACAAACTTGGCACACATGTAATATGTGGTGTCACCGCCAGACACCACACTTGCTAGGTGGTAGCCTTTAAATCGGCCGCGGTCCGGTAGTATACGTCGGACCCGCGTGTCGCCACTGTCAGTGATTGCAGACCGAGCGCCGCCACACGGCAGGTCTAGTCTAGAGAGACTCCCTAGCACTCGCCCCAGTTGTACAGCCGACTTTGCTAGCGATGGTTCACTGCCTGCATACGCTCTCATTTGCAGAGAGGACAGTTTAGCATAGCCTTCAGCTACGTCATTAGCTACGACCTAGCAAGGCGCCATATTCAGTTACTATAAGAACTATCTTCAAGAATGTATTATGAAGAGATAAGATTGTGAATCATGTACCGTCAAGAGAGACGTTCATCATTAATGGATTAAAGTTAAGTATCAAACTAATTATGTACGCTTTCTGAATTCTCGTTCCTTGTCATGTTCCAGACTTCACGTCAGTATAGTTCTTCCCTCTTCACGCCAGCCTGCGTGAGTTAAAACGCGTGCATTTCGGCCTCCACTCGTAACACGGTGTTCCCTCTTCTGCTAACACAAAATAATACACTGTCTGTAAGTATTCACTGTGGGGATAAGAATGCAAGGGATCCGTCATCCCACGAACATAGATGCTACTATCTGACACCCAGGTCGATAGCAGACAGGAGTCGATTGTCGAGGGCTGCAGGAGGCAGTGAGACGAGTGTCGAGTGCGCTGAGCAGTACTGGAGAGTGTCGAGCGAGCCGTAGTGCGGGAAAGACGGGCAAGAATGGTGGTCGAGTAAAATTCACCGGAGTGTGCCGAGTGAGCACGTCCCCCTGATCGTCGTGGGGTCGACCCTCACTAATACCGATTCGCGAGTGATATGGAACAGAAAGTGACTGACAAGTGCCGAATTACGTGTTTCGCGTCAACCGCGTCGGCCAGCAACAACCATGGATTGCAGTGAGGAGTGTTGTGAATGTTAACCAGCAGCATCTGAAAATCAACAACCAATAAAAAGATATAACTGTGATTAGACGTGCAAGACGAAGGTAGCAACTGCCTCAGCGTTTGTGTGTTAGTAGGAAATGTATATCAGTTTGTACATCGCAACCTCTGCGGTCCTTAATAATAGACAAACTTTCTATCATTTCCACTATTCAATCTCAGAACAGCCGCACTCGGTTGAAATCCCCCCGAAGCCACAGCAGAAAAACCGATAGACTTTCTTCCATTAAGCACACGGTCAAATAACCATTATAATTAACTGTTTGGCGGCTACGATAAATTACACAAAACCCAATAAGGAATTCTAATCGGGGGTGTTTCAAGAACCACTGAGCTATCAAAGGGGAGGGGGTGGAGGTTAGGGTGAGAAAGTGCAGCCCACAAAGCGAGAATAGCTATACTTTATCCATCCTGTAATTGAGGATGAGAGCACTTAGAGATTAGCAACAGACTTTCACATAATTTCAAACTCTTAAGAACATTCTTCTCGCTCACGACCCCCACAAAATGATAAAGGTAAAAAATTTGTCTCTTACTACAATTTCGCTAATCACGCAGCAGAATGATCACATGAAGCATGACATCTTAATTTATTCCCTTTTTGCTACTGACTGCATTCGTGACAGATTTTGCAGCCAGTATGCGCTTATACCACTCAATGCATCAGAAAAATTGCATCATTGTACGACACTTGCTTCAGGAGATATGACGTCATCAACATTAAGCTGCGTAAAAATGAAACTGCGGCACGAAATGTGCTTGACGTACAGGTGAAATATGTCTACAAATACGCGTGAAATATTTTAAATATGTGCGTATACGAATAAAGCCAGAGGTAAAAATCATTCTAAACCCCAGGAACGATTTCAGTTAAATTTGGTACACATATTGGTTACGATCTGGAAAGAAATACTGTAGGAGTAATAACTAACAATCTCATATTACTGTGAGTGTGATATCGTCGAGAGAGAAGTGAGGACGACGAGATACACAGACAGCGAGAGGTATGGACGAGACAGGCATAGATAGGAGGAGGAGGAGGAGGAAGAGGAGATATAGAGAGAGATAGGTGAGGGGAAAATCGACTGAGAGCTCAGGAGATTAAGAGGGAAGGAAAAGAGGCAAAAACGGGTTGAATCAGGGGCAGCAAGAGACATGCAGAGAGATCGGTCAGGAGGAACAGACAGAGGTGGAGGAGGAAGTGGAGAGAGAAAGGGAAGAGGAGGAAATCGACAGGAAGTGGGGAGTGGAGCAGGATGAGAGACAGACAGAGAGAGAAAGGGGGGGGGGGGGCGACTGGGTGCTGGAGGTGGATGGAAAAAGGGAGGTGTGGAGGTGATCGACATGGACAGGGAGGATGGATAGAGACGTGAGTGAGGAGAAACGAATAGAGAGGGGATGGGCAGAGAGAGGGGGAAGAGGAGGTCGAGACAGAGAGGGAAAGGAGCAGGTGGACAGAGAGAAGGGGCAAGATGAGGTGCACAGAGAGAGGGGGAAAGAGGAGATCGCGGGAGAAAGGAGGGAGGACAAGATGCACTAGCAGAAATTGGAATAAATAAATGCCGAGGCAATACCAGGTTTCTCAACCAGTACATAATAAATTTGAATGACAAGAACTAAGATGATACGTATCATACTACGCTGCTGGCCATTAAAATTTCAACTCCAGGAAGCATAGCACAACAATGCAGTTTTACTTAATCTGCGTATACACTATGAGATCCAAACTACCTGGGCACCCGTTAATGGAAATTAATATGGGGTGTGTCCGAAAGTATCTGGGCATCCATTAGTGGCCATTGATATGGGGTGTGTCCACTCTTCTCCTTTATGACAGCTTGAACTCTACTGGAGACGCTTTCAGCGAGGTGTTCGAGTGTCCGTGGAGGAATGGCAGCCCATTCTCCCTCAAGAGCCGAAACCAGAGAAGGCAGTGAAGTTGGACGCTGTGGTCTGGGGCGAAGTCGATAATCTAACTCATACCAATGGTCTTACATAGCTTCAGCTGAGGACTCTGGCCGGTCGTCCACATCAAGAATGTTATCGTTCACAAACATTTGGCTCACAGATTTACAGGGTACATTACCATTCTGTTGCAAAGAATCGTGGCCTTGGAATTGTTCCTCCACTGTACGCTGTACTGAACTGTGTAAAATGTCTTGATTTCCGTCCGTATGTAGCATTTTCTTAACCGCAATAAGGGCTTCACACCCTAACCACGAAAAACACACCCATACTGTAATACCACGTCCTCCGTACTTCCTTTGCTGGCACTACACGAGATGGCAGGCGGTGTTTTCAAGACAATAGTCAAACCCTGCGATATGTTACGGCGTGACTCATTACTCTAAATCTCTCTTTTCCACTCATCTACTGTCCCGTAGCGTCACTCTTTACAGCACCTGAGACAACGTTAAGTTGGTAGGTAAGGTCGTAAGAGTTTTTGTTTTGCACATTGGTAATAAGGTTGGTATGGGTTTATTTATCGATTGTCATTTTTTATTTGTAGTCGATTGTCGCTATTTGAGTTTACATGTAGTCATTTTGTCATTTGGAGATGGCGAGTGGAGATGTGGACGCTAGAAAAGTGGAGGAATCGGAACATTTTCGTCATATTCTTATGTTTGATTTCAATAGAGGTGTGACAGCAGCGGAGCTAACCAAAAACAGTTGCGTCATGTGTGGGGATGGGTAATTGCATTGGACAGAGCGCGGCAAGGGAATTGTTTTCTCGTTTTGAGGAGGATCGTTTTGACATTAGTGACTCTACACATTCAGGAAGGCCTTCGACGTTAGATGATGATCGTTTAAACGCTTTAATCCACAATGGTCCACGTCAGTGTACTCGAAAATTGGCATGTATGATGAACCGTGATAATTCAACCGCTCGCTACATTTGCATGCAATGTGGAACATTAGAAAATCGTGTGCATGGGTACCACATCCTCCAAGCCAAAATCACAAAAATTAGTGGGTGGCCATATGTGCATCTCTGGTTGCTTGTCACCAACCAGCTCGTGAATCGAACCCACCATTCCTGTCGTGCACCGTTAATGGTGACGAGAAATGGTCGCAGGTTCGAATCCGGCCTCGGGCATGGATGTGTGTGATGTCCTTAGGTTAGTTAGGTTTAGGTAGTTCTAAGTTTTATGGGACTGATGACCTCATAAGTTAAGGCCGATAGTGCTCAGAGCCATTTTTTTGAACGAGAAATGGTGTCTCTATGCTGACATACGGAAGAGAAAAGGAATGACTGAGCCCAAATAAAGCAGCAAGTCCCTGTACAGAGACCTGAGAGCATCTGCAAAAAATAACGTTCGGCAGGTGGTGGAACAGCGGCGGTGTGGCGCACTACGAACTGCTTCCCCCGAGGTGTAATCATCGCCGCTGACATTTATTGTCAGCGGCTGAGACGTCTTGCAGACGCAGCCCGAGAACAACGGCCAGGAAGACTGCGTGAAGTGTTGCTACTCCACCGTAACCCGCGCCCGCATTCTGCTAGACTGACAGTAAACAGTGCATAGGAGCTGGGTTGGAAAGTCAGTCCGGACCCATCTTATAGACCTGATATTACGCTCTTAGATTTTCACCCTTTCCGCTCGCTGTCGAACAACCTTCTCCAAACTTCCTTTCCGGATGAAAATGCGCTCCGAACATGGCTCGGCAAGTTCTTCACCTCAAAACCACGTCATTTCTACAATCGTGCAGTCGAAAAGTTACCCTAGTTTTGGCAGAGTGTTATAAACAATGAAGGAGAGTATATAGTATTGATGGTTAAAGTCTATGTTATGTGTGTCGTGTTTCTCGAATTTACAGAAAAAACTCTACGAACACATGCACCAAGGCAATAAGCGCCTCATGAGGAGCTGCTCGACAGTTTTAACCCGTCCCTTTTAACTCTCTATGCACAGTCATCGTGCTAGCCGGACTTTGGAAGTCACTCCTGATTCCTCGGTCTCATATCATCCGATTTTTTTCAACGACTCTACGCAATGCTCGACGGTCATTGTTCGTTTTCGTGAGGTCGGCCTTGCCTTATTTCAGCACTGGCTGTTCCTTCACTTCAGAAGAACGTCACCAACAGTCGACCTGAGCGTCTTTGGAAGGGCTGAAGTATTCCTGATCGAACTGTTGGTCAGGTGGCGTTCAGTGACAAGTACCTGAGCTCCACTGACGAACCCGTCCTGTTGGTACTGCTTCTCTGCCGACAACGCAATACTCACCATCTGCTTTTATACTAGCAATTACGCCTCTTGTGACATCTAGTAGACGATTCCACATTACATAGATATGTCCGGCTACCTGCGATCAGATTGTCTACAGAGTAGTTGGAACAGTACCTTGCTTTTGATTTAGGTTCTGCACGGGGAGTGAAATTTAGTGCAGAGAGCTGCAACCTTCGGCAGCAGTAATGGTTCTGACCCCATTGGGCACCCAGTTCGAGGTACATCATTCCACGCCGCTTCAGCTATGCTTCAATACGTCATCAGTTGTGCTGGCAGGTAAGTGGCGACGTGCCGCTCTCGGAAGGCTGTGACCGCATGTTCAGGATGGGTAGAAGGTCTGGGAAACGTGCCACAGGGACAAGAGACGAACACCATCTGTATCAAGGTAGGTCTGCGCGTCTGTCTGCTGCCGCTTCAAGACAAGCGGCAGTAATGTGTAACATATAATTCCCCGAAGTCTTCTCCATTTCCTTTCTTTGTTGTGTACTTGTCACACCTTTGGTCACAGGCATGGCTTTCTGCATATCCTTCTTTTGGCGTACTCCTTTTCTTTTTGAGCAGTGAGTTTACTGCTGGAGGTATGGTCTCTTGCGGTTGTGTTGGTGGCATGTGGGAAAGGATGCAACCCGCGCTATACCGCTGCGTGGTTGGTGGCTCGGCCGTAGGTGACAGTGTACCAATTTAGAAATCAGCTGTATCCTGTTTTGAATGGAACGTATGGTCTTTAAATGATTCTGTTGATTGCTTAATAATTATCTCCATACAATAATTCAGCATACAGACCACAATTTTCTGTGTGTGTAACACAAGGTTGGTAGGTACATAGTCAGTGTTTGTGTAACTGTGGCAGCTGTTCTAGAACTTCGTGCACATTTATTTTCAACCTGAAAATGCCGTTTGTCAAAATTATTTTTTACCTCCAAAGCGAACGTTGCAATGTAAAAACAAGCAATGGCAGCGTAACTAGCAATAGGAACATTTCTGATTGATACGGAAGACAGGGTGTACCATTCTTTGGAATGTTTTGGCTGTATCAGTTTTATGACACTCTGTAGTTGTAAATGTGGATGTAGTATATATTTACTGCTAAGGTAATGGGACTAATGGTTAATGGAAAATTCTGAATGTAAGTGGAAACACAATTAGAATTGACAAAACGAAGTAAGAAATTAGGATATTCTACCACCATACAGATGTTAGACGTAACGTATAAGGGACTATTAAACACTTTCCATTCATAGGTCTAACAATGCAGAATCGGTATGCCAATCAGGCAAAATCGCTGTTTGCAATGAGGATATCATCCCACAGACGCACCAGATTGAAGATAACCGTTTAGTGAAATACCGTATCCTGCTGCGTGGAGAAGTCTGTGACTGTCTATTGCACGTCCACGCCTGACAAGAACTGTTGACTCTTCAAGGCTTTTTTAAGGGAACGAAGGCGTGATAATGGCATGGGAAGAGATCGGGACTATAGGGCGGGTGGTCGAAAGTCTCCCACTTACCCGTAACGGACGAGGTTGGCCTCCCACATCAACTGGCGTCTTGTGTCCAATCGCAACCAGCACGGGTTTCGAAAGGTATGCTGCCAAATACAACGTGCTGCCAAGTACACGTTCTTCATTTTCCATTGGATGTCTACCAATGTTTGTCCTTCGGTAACCAAAAAAAGAATACAGCGCGTTGGTCTTGACTGGACAAGTTTGGTAATAACTTCGCCATTGTTCACGTTTCCGCATTTACCTCACACACGTGAGGAAAACAGGAGTGTCACACTAATCCCCTGTATACATGTCAGTGCCTATATACCCGCATCGGAGATGCGCTACGTTGCATACACGCTTCAGCGACGCCCTCGAACGGAAGATTTTTGATCGTCCCTTACGCTTGAAATTCATAAAAAGAGCGTAGGTTCAAAAGTTTTGCAGTGGTGGTGACTCAGTCTTTGCAAAAGGTTCATGAGAATTGAACAGGATGCGTAGGACGCACACATTACCTTGTAACGATTCGAGAGAATGTCGTACTGTATGGTGATCGCAAATGTGAAAGTAAACTTTGCCGGCCACGACGTTTCGAACAGAATGAGGCGGGGACTCGAACGTCGGAATAGGACGAGTCTGACGTGCCGGACCCAAGAACGGTGATGAATAGCTTAGTGGGAGGTACATTGGCGAGACAGCTGTCAGCCGCTTAAACGGAATCACTGCGCTGGAGAGAGCAGGTGAAGGCAGAGTCTGTGTGTTGGATCGGTGCAGGCGGTCGAGAAAGCGGGGCGCACCGCACAGTAGGTCCACGCAGTGCTTAACGGAGATTAGTGCAGCGAGGTGCAGCTCCGCCAACCTGCAGGTTAGCGAATCGCCGGTGGAATTCTGAAGGGTGTGGAGAACAAGGCCGATTGAAGATGATAGTGTGATTGAAATACTGTAGAACTAGAGGAATCAGTCGCGGCTATGACAGTGAATAATGTTTCAATGCGACAACCGAAAATAACTCTTGCTGTGCCATCCTAATGAATCGCCCATGGGTGTGACATGAAGCACTCTGTACTAATCCGCGATTCAGAATATTCTATATGATATCTAGGAGAACATTTTTTTTCTCTATCTGAGTTTCTGCCTGTTCCATTTGCGTGTAGAACGTGAGAAGAATTAAAGCTTAAATGTATCAGTGATTTCTGTCATACCTATGAATGAACCTACGTGACTATTTCATTTGATATCCTCACGAATTGTTAGAACCAGCTATCTGCAGTATTTGAATAGTTCCATTTGTGACTAACTGATACTGTTAGTCATAGAATATTATGCTTCTGTGTCTTCTGAAGTGCCCACTTTTACATTTCTGGACAATTAAAGGAAGTTACCAATATCTTCACCACTTTGAAATCTTATCAACGTTTGACTGAATTTTTATGCATCTTCTTTCTTCTTCGTTATAGGTGATTTCATCGTCTGCAAAAAACCTGAAGTTACTATTAACATTGTTTGCAAGGGTCCGAATACCCAACATGAACAACATGGGTCTCAATATACTTTCCGGAGCCACATCTGAAGTTACTTCTACAGTTGTCGATGAGCCTCCATCTAAGATAAGATACTGCGTCCTCTATGTCAGTGAATATTCACCCTCTACGTTTATACATTACTGGCCATTAAAATTGCTACACCAAGAGCAAATGCAGATGATAAACGGTTATTCATAGGACAAATATATTATAATAGAACTGACATGTGATTAATTTTCACGCAGTTTGGGTGCATAGATCCTGAGAAATCAGTACCCAGAACAACCACCTCTGGCCTTAATAACGGCCTTGATACGCCTGGGCATTGAGTCAAACAGAGCTTGGATGGCGTGTACAGGTGCAGCTTCAACACAATACCATAGTTCATCAAGAGTAGTGACTGGCGTATTGTGACGAGCCAGTTACTCGGCCACCATTGACCAGCCGTTTTCAATTGGTGAGAGATCTGGAGAATGTGCTAGCCAGGGCAGCAGTCGAACATTTTCTGTATCCAGAAATGCCCGTACGGGACCTGCAACATGCGGTCGTGCATTATCCTGCTGAAATGTAGGGTTTCGCGGGATCGAATGAAGGGTAGAGCCACGGGTCGTAACACATCTGAAATGTAACGTCCATCGTTCGATGCGAACAAGAGGTGGCCGAGACGAGTAACCAATGGCACCACATACCACCACGCCGGGTGATCCGCTAGTATGGCGATGACGAATACACGCTTCCAATGTGCGTTCACCGCGATGTCCCCAAACACGGATGGGACCGTCATGATGCTGTAAACAGAACCTGGATTCATCCGAAAAAATGACGTTTTGGCATTCGTGCATCCAGGTTCGTCGTTGAGTACAACATCGCAGGCGCTCCTGTCTGTGATGCAGCGTCAAGGGTAACCGCAGCCATGGTCTCCGAGCTGATAGTCCATGCTGCTGCAAACGTCGTCGAACTGTTCTTACAGATGGTTGTTGTCTTGCAAACGTCCCCATCTCTTGACTCAGGGATCGAGACGTGGCTGCACGATCCTTTACAGCCATGCGGATAAGATGCCTGTTATCTCGACTGCCAGTGATACGAGGCCGTTGGGATCCAGTACTGCGTTCCGTATTACCCTCCTGAACCCACCGATTCCATATTCTGCTAACAGTCATTGGATCTCGACCAACGCGAGCAGCAATGTCGCGATACGATAAACCGCAATCGCGGTAGGCTACAATCCGACCTTTAACAAAGTCGGAAACGTGATGGTACGCATTTCTCCTCCTTACACGAGGCATCACAACAACGTTTCACCAGGCAACGCGGGTCAACTGCTGTTTGTGTATGAGAAATCTGTCGGAAGCTTTCCTCATGTCAGCTCGTTGTAGGTGTCGCCACCGGCGCCAACCTTGTGTGAATGCTCCGAAAAGCTAATCATTTGCGTATCACAGCATCTTATTCCTGTCGGTTAAATTTCGCGTCTGTAGCACGTCATCTTTGTGGTGTAGCAATTTTAATGACCAGTAGTGTACTTCCATTAAGAAACATTGGCGTGGCGCTGAGTCAAATGCATTTAGGAAGTAAAGAAATATTTCATCTACCTCACTGCCTTGAGCTATGGCTTTGAGGAGATCACGCGAGAAAAGTACGCGTAGGAATTTCACTTGACCAATGTTTTCGCAATCCATGCTGACTGTCATGGAAGAGGTCGTTGTATTCTAGATATCTCATGATGTCTGAGCGCAGAATATGTTCTAGGTTTGTACAGCAGGTGAATGTCATTGATACTTGATTCTAGTTTCGTGGGCCACGTCTGCTACTTTTTATGTACACGGGTGTGAACTGTGCGTGCTGCCAACTACAGCGCACTGTTTTTTTTTATTAGATCTATCTGCGAAATGTTGTGGTTAAGGGTGGTTCTAAATAAGCAGGGAAATTCTGTATAAAATCTGAAAGCGATTCCCTCTACCCCTGAGGCCATATTCAGTTTTAGCGGTTTCAGCTGAAATTGACATTAATTATTCAAGTCTTTTTTGGTTGGTGTGATAGTGAAACTAGAGTAGCACTCCTAGAATTTTCAATGGAAACAATGATTTTTGAAGTGAAAGTCAACATTTCTGCTTTTTCGTTGCTACCATTGATTACAGTTCCAGTGTTAGCCCCGGGTGTCTGAACACCAGCTTCGGTGCCACTGGTAACCTTTACTCATGACCAGCATTTCTTTTGGATTTGTGAGAAGTCTTTCCCTAAGATTCTGTTACGATAGTCGTTGAAGGCTCGAGACATTGCACTTTTGACAAACATCTTGGCCTATAGCCTTGTGCGTTGTTTTACACCTACTGTGCAGTAGGCGGTGTTTAAAAGTTTCTTTACTTAGGTCGTCCAATTTGGGTTAGATAAATAATTAATTCCTACTCTGTATTACATAAATTAAAAATGTATGACGAGTCTTTGGAAACGTCGATAACCAACTACATTTTTATTACAATTTACAGCCATCCTGCCAGGTTAACTGTAGTTTGCCGGCGATTTTACAACAGTCAGTCAACATCCCTCTCGGGCTCTGGTCCTAAAGCCATCAATTAGATGCAGATGACTCCCCGTGTGGAGACTTTGGCGCCGAACGAAAACGCCATGAAAAAACCATGTCACTGAAGAAATGCAAGTTGAGGTTAAAAGTACGTCCTTGAATTAACGTCTGAGGAAGCATTCAGATCTTCTCATACCCGCTCAGATGATGTCCCTCCTAGTCAGTTGAGCTGTTCTGCTGTAGAGTGATAAAGCGTTGCTTGTATTAGGACTGTGGGCAGTTGTCACTAAGGAATGAAAACCATGGACGCCAAAACAGTGAGTTTACTTAAAATAATCACCGTGAACATCGATAGCCTGTGGTCATACTTTAATCTGGGAGTTCATAAGAGACTATAACTGCGGTTTTAATGCCTTGAAATGCTACCTCTTTATATTAAACCCGACCCACACAAGAATAAACGCAATCTGACAAACTCGAGTTTCAGAGTGTCAAGGACTTTCGCTAAGTGCAACGGAATAATAAGGAAAAGGGCTTTAACCACAGTTAACCGAGACAAAACTGCAATGAGAGTCTTTACAGTAGATCTCACGCAGTTACTAAGTACGCATGTAAAAGAATTGGATATTACAGATGCATTTCACGCAATGCATATGTTTTTCCGATCTGTGCCCTAGATCCCCTAATAATAATTTGAAAACCCTGAGCTACTGTGGTAGTAGAAATCATTTCGATGTCTCCGTCTCCTCTGGCTCCTGCCCTCAAGTACAGCAGCACTACAAACTTGCCTGTATAGCTGAAAATTTTGTTTAATAAAACCGCAATCTGGCTTCACAGATTGAAATATACACTCCTGGAAATGGAAAAAAGAACACATTGACACCGGTGTGTCAGACCCACCATACTTGCTCCGGACACTGCGAGAGGGCTGTACAAGCAATGATCACACGCACGGCACAGCGGACACACCAGGAACCGCGGTGTTGGCCGTCGAATGGCGCTAGCTGCGCAGCATTTGTGCACCGCCGCCGTCAGTGTCAGCCAGTTTGCCGTGGCATACGGAGCTCCATCGCAGTCTTTAACACTGGTAGCATGCCGCGACAGCGTGGACGTGAACCGTATGTGCAGTTGACGGACTTTGAGCGAGGGCGTATAGTGGGCATGCGGGAGGCCGGGTGGACGTACTGCCGAATTGCTCAACACGTGGGGCGTGAGGTCTCCACAGTACATCGATGTTGTCGCCAGTGGTCGGCGGAAGGTGCACGTGCCCGTCGACCTGGGACCGGACCGCAGCGACGCACGGATGCACGCCAAGACCGTAGGATCCTACGCAGTGCCGTAGGGGACCGCACCGCCACTTCCCAGCAAATTAGGGACACTGTTGCTCCTGGGGTATCGGCGAGGACCATTCGCAACCGTCTCCATGAAGCTGGGCTACGGTCCCGCACACCGTTAGGCCGTCTTCCGCTCACGCCCCAACATCGTGCAGCCCGCCTCCAGTGGTGTCGCGACAGGCGTGAATGGAGGGACGAATGGAGACGTGTCGTCTTCAGCGATGAGAGTCGCTTCTGCCTTGGTGCCAATGATGGTCGTATGCGTGTTTGGCGCCGTGCAGGTGAGCGCCACAATCAGGACTGCATACGACCGAGGCACACAGGGCCAACACCCGGCATCATGGTGTGGGGAGCGATCTCCTACACTGGCCGTACACCACTGGTGATCGTCGAGGGGACACTGAATAGTGCACGGTACATCCAAACCGTCATCGAACCCATCGTTCTACCATTCCTAGACCGGCAAGGGAACTTGCTGTTCCAACAGGACAATGCACGTCCGCATGTATCCCGTGCCACCCAACGTGCTCTAGAAGGTGTAAGTCAACTACCCTGGCCAGCAAGATCTCCGGATCTGTCCCCCATTGAGCATGTTTGGGACTGGATGAAGCGTCGTCTCACGCGGTCTGCACGTCCAGCACCAACGCTGGTCCAACTGAGGCGCCAGGTGGAAATGGCATGGCAAGCCGTTCCACAGGAGTACATCCAGCATCTCTACGATCGTCTCCATGGGAGAATAGCAGCCTGCATTGCTGCGAAAGGTGGATATACACTGTACTAGTGCCGACATTGTGCATGCTCTGTTGCCTGTGTCTATGTGCCTGTGGTTCTGTCAGTGTGATCATGTGATGTACCTGACCCCAGGAATGTGTCAATACAGTTTTTCCTTCCTGGGACAATGAATTCATGGTGTTCTTATTTCAATTTCCAGGAGTGTAATTGAAATGAATCTGGTACATTTCCAGAATGTTGTTTTTGAGGGAAGATATGTGGAGATATGGAACACATGTAAGTTTAACTTGAAGAAAGACCAGGAATGATAATAAACTCGTAAAAATTCCAGATTATGCTCAACGTAATATAGCATCCATTATTTGAGTACAAGATGACATTTTTCTTGAGTAAATACAATTCAGCGGACTATGAGTCTATATATTACTACCGTGTACAATTCACAAAAGAAAATCACCAGCCTTCAATATTAAAGCCTGAAATAACGTTAATGGAAGAACAGTGAGATAAGCCTCATGGAACCTCGGATGACACGACTGAAATTGGATACTGAGACGCACATGCTTTAGAGACGTAGACCGCACAAACAAAGACATAAAGTTTCTCACGTGAAACAGGACTGCAAAATGTATAATATCCAATTCTCTATAATATCTAAAGTCATGCAATGTACAGTCACGTAAACGCAGCGAAAATATGTAAAGCCAGCAAACACTTGATCATAATCGAGAACGAATTCGGATGATATGCCCATTTGATTACCACAAGTAAAAACGTCTGTGCTACTAGTCAGTTCGATTCGTCGTCATGAAGGCAACAGGAAGAAGAAACTGCTCTCTCGTGGCGGCCACGAGGCCTCGTGAGAAACGAATTCTGCAGCGTAGAGTCGTTGGTTCGCGTCTAAGTTCCAGGACCCGAAAAGGCTATAACTGCAATTTCCGCTCAGAGCTGTACTATCCCAGCAGAAAGAGGGATGGGTCCAGAACTTTGAGAGAGACATGTGCCTATCGTCGCATGCACGACATGACACGTGTTTTGAGTAGCACCAGACACCTTCCATCTTAGCAGAACTACACTTCTGATAAGCACTAACATAATTAACTCGAAAATGTAAAATGTTAAGATGAAGGCCTACATGGAGATCATGGCTGGTTCGTGTCTGGGAGCTCACGGACTAACTTGGCGCACTACCGAACCTACACCATACTGTTTTATACTTCTTCGCATGTTCTCGGGTGACTTCGTCCCCGTCATTTATTTAGCAAAGCTCAAAGTGTACTGCGTAGGAATATTGCCACAGTTACGGCCACTAACTGATAGACTCTCACAGCGTTTTCCACATGTAACATAATTCATTGTTACTAGTACTTGTGTAAAAAGTTACTACTGTTTGGTGCTCCTATTCCGACGTTTCCCCGATCTGTATGTAAACTTATAAGGAGAATCGAACCTTCCTTCACACCACCGTCCTGCTCTAAGCCCCATCATGCCGTGTCATACGTACTGCTGACGTACACAGAAGAAGAAGTGGAAATCGAAATGGAAGGCGTAAGACAACAAGTATTACCCTTCGTTGATCCATTATGGATCGTTGGACGACGTCTGGCATGAACTTCTTGGTGCAATAATTTAACAACAGCCGTATGTATTGCAGAAATTTATTTTATTTTATGAACTTGTATGTGCTACCAGTTTCGGCATTACATTGATGCCATCTTCAGGCAGCACTCGTCATAGTCGTAAAATCGCTATACACGGAAGGAGCTATATAACTGGACCCGTGAATCAAGAGCTGTTACAGGACGATTGATTCACGGATCCTGTTATATGGCTCCTTCCGTGTATAGCGACTTTACGACTATGACGAGTGGGGCCTGAAGATGGCATCAATGTAATGCCGCAACAGGTAGCACATAGAAGTTAATAAAATTAAAAAAAAAATGGTTCAAATGGCTCTGAGCACTATGGGACTTAACTTCTGAGGTAATCAGTCCTCTAGAACGTAGAACTACTTAAACCTAACCAACCTAAGGACATCACACACATCGATGCCCGAGGCAGGATTCGAACCTGCGACCGTAGCGGTCGCGCGGTTCCAGACTGTAGCGCCTAGAACCGCTTGCCCACTCCGGCCGGCGCAGTTTTCACATGTGGTAATATTGTGCGAATAGTCTTTTAGATGCAGCTGTACAATCTGTACGTACACATTCATTACGATGCTGAAAGTACTTTTTTTGGACATTTCTTCGGTGTTTTCCTCATCCGTGCTGCGAGCCGAATAAAGCATGTGGATTTCATTCCAGGCACACCAAATTACAGAATCTCTTCAACGGCGCTCAGTAGCTTCAGTCGTAAGCCCTCGGAATCCCTTTCTTGGACACATGATTCAGCTGGTAGGTAATGACCGGTCTCTCACAGTCCGGTTAGGAAAGGTATTCAGAGGGAAATAATGAACAGCGAGTTGAAGTAAAACCTTTATGTGTCGTCTGAGCGATACCTACTCGGCCGCGCTCCGGACAGGAGTCACCTGTCTTGGCGGTTCGTTAGCGGTATTCAGGAGAGGACAACGATAGGAAGATGACTGGTCCGAGTCGTTATACGAGAGCAGTGCGCGCGCTACACTTCGCCAACAACGCCCACTGCTGTCAACTCGGCCCGCAGCCAATTACTCTGGAGCACCGTCTGGCTAGCATGAGGCACTTCCGTCTTTCCATGTCAGACAGTCTTCTTCATAACATAAATGCCGTGTTGGCACAGATATGCTTTTACTTCTAACAATATTGAACTACATTTGAGTAATTAATGAATGGTAGAAATTAGACACTCTTCTATTGTCTTATGTTTCACGAAAGTGTAAGTCAATTCGCATTTTCTCCACAGCCAACGTCCCACAATTGTTTTTATTTTCGTACAACCCAAATTTCGGTTTGATAGTCCATTTGTTATTACAATATGAAGTAATTAAAAAAAGTTGCCTGACTACCCGAAGCCGAGGTTTGTACGAAAATAAAAGTTTTGTGGAGCGTAGCCCTTAGAACAGTAACGGTCAGTACAAGTTTCTGCATCTTTTCCTGTAAGCAAAGTAGATGCTGCTTAAAGTGAGTGATGTTCTCTGAAATGTAGAATGAAGAGGGACTAATTACCTTGAGATAATATGTAGTTCTGTACATGATATGTTCGGTGCCAAGAAGTATGGTCTAGATTGCCAGAAAATAAGATATACGTAATAAAAAAATGATATGATACGAAAACGGAGTGAGGCTGTTTATTTGATTAACACTCAGGGCTCGTAATCACGCAGAGCGGGGTTTGAATCCAGTTATTATTTATCTTTTGAGTGGTGGATTCCATAAAGAATTTTAAAATAATACTACACTCCTGGAAATGGAAAAAAGAACACATTGACACCGGTGTGTCAGACCCACCATACTTGCTCCGGACACTGCGAGAGGGCTGTACAAGCAATGATCACACGCACGGCACAGCGGACACACCAGGAACCGCGGTGTTGGCCGTCGAATGGCGCTAGCTGCGCAGCATTTGTGCACCGCCGCCGTCAGTGTCAGCCAGTTTGCCGTGGCATACGGAGCTCCATCGCAGTCTTTAACACTGGTAGCATGCCGCGACAGCGTGGACGTGAACCGTATGTGCAGTTGACGGACTTTGAGCGAGGGCGTATAGTGGGCATGCGGGAGGCCGGGTGGACGTACCGCCGAATTGCTCAACACGTGGGGCGTGAGGTCTCCACAGTACATCGATGTTGTCGCCAGTGGTCGGCGGAAGGTGCACGTGCCCGTCGACCTGGGACCTGACCGCAGCGACGCACGGATGCACGCCAAGACCGTAGGATCCTACGCAGTGCCGTAGGGGACCGCACCGCCACTTCCCAGCAAATTAGGGACACTGTTGCTCCTGGGGTATCGGCGAGGACCATTCGCAACCGTCTCCATGAAGCTGGGCTACGGTCCCGCACACCGTTAGGCCGTCTTCCGCTCACGCCCCAACATCGTGCAGCCCGCCTCCAGTGGTGTCGCGACAGGCGTGAATGGAGGGACGAATGGAGACGTGTCGTCTTCAGCGATGAGAGTCGCTTCTGCCTTGGTGCCAATGATGGTCGTATGCGTGTTTGGCGCCGTGCAGGTGAGCGCCACAATCAGGACTGCATACGACCGAGGCACACAGGGCCAACACCCGGCATCATGGTGTGGGGAGCGATCTCCTACACTGGCCGTACACCACTGGTGATCGTCGAGGGGGACACTGAATAGTGCACGGTACATCCAAACCGTCATCGAACCCATCGTTCTACCATTCCTAGACCGGCAAGGGAATTTGCTGTTCCAACAGGACAATGCACGCCCGCATGTATCCCGTGCTACCCAACGTGCTCTAGAAGGTGTAAGTCAACTACCCTGGCCAGCAAGATCTCCGGATCTGTCCCCCATTGAGCATGTTTGGGACTGGATGAAGCGTCGTCTCACGCGGTCTGCACGTCCAGCACGAACGCTGGTCCAACTGAGGCGCCAGGTGGAAATGGCATGGCAAGCTGTTCCACAGGACTACATCCAGCATCTCTACGATCGTCTCCATGGGAGAATAGCAGCCTGCATTGCTGCGAAAGATGGATATACACTGTACTAGTGGCGACATTGTGCATGCTCTGTTGCCTGTATCTATGTGCCTGTGGTTCTGTCAGTGTGATCATGTGATGTATCTGACCCCAGGAATGTGTCAATAAAGTTTCCCCTTCCTGGGACAATGAATTCACGGTGTTCTTATTTCAATTTCCAGGAGTGTACTTTCGTTCAACCAGCTGTTGATGTCCTACCTTTCTCTCGTTCTTTTCTAACACACTACTGACTATTAAAATTGCTACACCAAGAAGAAATGCAGATGATAACCAGGTATTCATTGGACAAATATATTATACTAGAACTGACATGTGATAACATTTTCACGCAATTTGGGTGCATAGATCCTGAGAAATCAGTACCCAGAACAACCACATCTGGCCGTAATAACGGCCTTGGTACGCCTTGGCATCGAGTCAAACAGAGCTTGGATGACGTGTTCTGGTACAGCTGCCCATGCAGCTTCAACACGATACCACAGTTCATCAAGAGTAGTGACTGGCGTATTGTGACGGGACAGTTGCTCTGCCACCATTGACCGGACGTTTTCAATTGGTGAGAGATCTGGAGAATGTGCTGGAGAGGGCAGCAGTCGAACATTTTCTGTATCCAGAAAGGCCCGTACAGGACCTGCAACATGCATTATCCTTCTGAAATGTATAGTTTCGCAGGGTCGAATGAAGGGTAAAGCCATGGGTCGTAACACATCTGAAATGTAACGTCCACTGTTCAAAGCGCCGTCAATGCGAACAAGAGGTGACCGAGACGTGTAACCAATGGCACCTCATACCATCACGCCGGGTGATACGCCAGTATGGCCATGACCAATACACGCTTCGAATGTGCGTTCACTGCGATGTCGCCAAACACGAATGCGACCTTCATGATGGATTCATCCGAAAATATGACGTTTTGCTATTCGTGCACCCGGGTTCGTCGTTGAGTACACCTTCGCAGGCGCTCCTGTCTGTCATGCAGCGTCAAGGGTAACCGCAGCCATGACTTCCGAGCTGATAGTCCATGCTGCTGCAAACGTCGTCGAACTGTTCGTGGACATTGTTGTTGTCTTGCAAACGTCTCCATCTGTTGACTCAGGGATCGAGACGTGGCAGCGCGATCTGTTACAGCCATGCGGATAAGATGCCTGTCATCTCGATTGCTAGTGATACGAGGCCGTTGGGATCCAGCACGACGTTCCGTATTACCCTCCTGAACCCACCGATTCCATATTCTGCTAACAGTCATTGTATCTCGACCAACGCGAGCAGCAATGTCGCGATACGATAAACCGCAATCGCGATATGCTACAATCCGACCTTTATCAAAGTCGGAAACGTGATGGTTCGCATTTCTGCTCCTTACACGAGGCATCACAACAACGTTTCACCGGTCAACGCCGGTCAACTGCTGTTTGTGTATGAGAAATCGGTTGGAAACTTTCGTCATGTCAGCACGTTGTAGGTGTCGCCACCGGCGCCAACCTTGTGTAAATGCTCTGAAAAGCTAATCATTAGCATATCACAGCATCTTCTTCCTGTCGTTTAAGTTTCGTGTCTGTAGCACGTCATCTTCGTGGTGTAGCAATTTAAATGGCTAGTAGTGTAGAAATGAAGTTCCGTCTCGTATGCTTTTCATGCCTATTGATGGTTAAACTCATATCTTCCTTCTCCTATTATTCGTGAACACGAGGTCACAGGAAGAATCAATATCTATATTAGTAAACGACTAATTCGGAACCCGATACCAGTTGCAGCTTGCATATCCGACGATTTCCAGGAGCAAAAAAAATTGATTTTCAATATTTCCCATAATAACTGACAGAATTCAAAAATTTAAAATGCTGTCATAATGTACTCACTAAGAGGTTTAATGTTGCGTTAAAAGTTTGACAGAAAAAGAAAAGAATTACACTCTGAAACTGTGTGTATGTGTGTGTCTTGAAGTCTTGAAGCAGGGTAACTGGCGCCACTCTAATATCTGGACTATACGAGTATTAATTCAGTATTTGAGAGTGAGAGCACGCAGCAAGTTCCAACAGACTTTACACATCTTAACCTTTACGAGCCTTTTTCTCGCTATTTATGTCATATCAGGCATGACGTTTTAATTTGTTCCTTCTTTACTGTCAACTCTATTCCCAACACAGTCTGTAGACATTGTCCACATATACCACTGAACGTACCTGCAAAATTATATCACTGTACGACCCATAGTTCTGGAGATATGACGTCCTAACCATTTATAAGTGTGAAAAACTAACTCTGCTTAAAATGCAGTGCAAATTACAGGTTATGTTCATACAGCGTTTCATAAACAGAGCACTTGGCGACTTCCAACAGTCTTTAAGGATAATTTGCAACCTTTTTTAAACTTTTTCTCCCTCATACATGCTTGACGTCAAATATTCAACGCATTGACTTACTTGAAGTTTTTTTCTTCATGGGCATTCGATGATTCTTTAAGGAACTGAGGGTTTACCAGTTGTACGATAATGAAAGATAGTCTGAAAACACAGTGTGTGGATATGACGGAGTGCTAAACGGGGAGAAGTGTCTAACTTTACTTGTAAAGTATACATCCACCTTTTAAGGTCTTGCAACCAAAACTTACTTGCGTGAGCTGGATACCGACAGACACTGCGAGAAACGTTCTGAGGTTCAAAATATGGTTCAAATGGCTCTGAGCACTATGGGACTTAACTTCTGTGGTCATCAGTCCCCTAGAACTTAGAGCTACTTAAACCTAACTAACCTAAGGACGTCACACACCCATCCCCGAGGCAAGATTCGAACCTGCGACCGTAGCGGTCGCGCGGTGCGAGACTGTAGAGCCTAGAACCGGTCGGCCACTCCGGCCGGCTTTCTAAGGTTGAGGTCGAAACTTCTCATTTCGGTTTGTTTTCATTGCTCCGAAGGTCAACTTGAAGATATTAAAGGAATTGCGATTAAATGGTTGGAGTAGTGTCTATGACACCGTCATTTCATGCTCCGGTGATTAGGACAGTGTAGAAAATTGGAATAACTGATGACAGGAAGCAGATTTACAGTTGTAGGGGGAGGGCCAGCGTGATACGATTTCACCATGACAGGCCTCCCCACGCCACGATAACAGCTGCACAATCACCTCGCCAAACGCTCCGTCATCCAATTAGTGGATCGACAATTTAGCCGCTGTCCCTACAAGGTGGGATATCTCGTACAGCGGTTTAGTTGCTACGGGCTCTTAGACCCGCACTCCGAATCAGAAGCGTTGCCTACTTTCCACTGGTAGCCTGGGAAGTAGTGATACCCACTGCATTCTGTCAGTAACTGAATTTATGTGTATGATCCGGTCGTGAGTCTACTTGACATTCCAATCAGTCTCATCTTCTTATTTTTGTGGCTCTCCACAATCTGCGGCAAACGTTATGTCTCTACATGCCCTTACGTGAAAATTAAGTGTTTTGATTTCCGTATTGTCTACGGGTCCTCGCATGACTATTTCAGTCAGCTGATGACGGAGTCCTAGGAAGGTGAAGTCCTACCACATATTTCCGTGGTCAATGACGGAAATACGCACTAAACCCGGGGACGATCGTCTCGAACCATGTTGACAGAAGAAATTTGCACTTTTTTTTGGCTCTAAGGGAAGGGGACGTGATGAAAAACAGTTCTTGATTATTAGACGTCCCTATGAAATTCCAAACCTCTGCCAGAGTCTCATGTCGCTATTGATGGTGACCCGTCAGTTGGATGGGGATGTTAAGCTCAGCTGCCCCTTTGTGCTATACAGAAGGGAACAGGCTGTCTGCCGGCCATGGTCTTCACCCTGTCCCATCTGTTTGGTCACCATCTACAACATTCCAACCAGTCTCATCTTCATTAAACAGGCAAACGTTAGATGTAACACTCACTCTTAGCAAAGAAAGGTATCCAAAGGGAATAGACGATTCATGCTACTGAAACCCTAGGTGATATTCCGCCCAACAAAGGAGTACCACATTTCCTTTTGAAATAACACTATCACGAACAGGACAGCGTCTATTGAGCTACTGTAGTATGCAAAACACTCTCTAGATTGATGACAGTCGCGGCAGTGCTCGGCACATATTCACCAACCGCGTGTATGGCTACAGCTGCAGCGTTTACATTCATATCAACCAGTTATCACTATTTCTCCTGTTACTTATCTAGCTTCTAATATAATTTTTATCGGCAAAAAAATCTGAGGCACAAAATGTTGTGTCAGATAAGTATTGCAGGTGCAATTTATCTAATGCTTTCTACTGGCTTCTAAGTAAAACTACGACAGATGCCTTTTGAGAATTGTAACTCAACGCTCTTTGTCGTCGTAGGAGATTATTTTAAAAAGAGTGATGAAGAGGTGTTAGGTGATGCCACATGAATACACTTCCCCCAGTAATGAACAGGAGAACGAAATACATAGCGTACGCCCTAAGGTAACTTCAGTATTCCATGAGGGGCTGCAGAAGGTCATTAGAAAGAAGGAAAAGTTCATCTAATCAGGTATTTTTTCTAAACAGCCTCCTAGATACAAAACGTTTCAAATGATTTAGATTTTCTCTAGTGGGCACAGTTTTCGTTAGTCATCAATTCCTTTTGCTATGAACATCTGTGATCTGAATGCTTTTGTACCTATTAAACCACTGCATTGAATTCTCTGGTGACTGGGTTATGTAGACGATGAGTGTATGAGTGAAGGATCACGTAACTACTTCCTTGTACAAGTGCTTGCTAGAAGTTCACTTGTTTTATTAATGTTGAATATGCTAATAATGTAAATATTTTCGGTTTTCGCGATGGCACTGCTGCTTCCTCTCTCAGTAGGTATGTAATGCCGAATCTGGGACGAATTTGATATTTGAACTTTGGGTTGCCTATATTCATGGGCAGGGCAATAACCTTTGATATTTGACCTTGACCTCTAGCGGATTTCGTTATCATGCTTATCCCCTCCCCTGAAACCAGTATCGAAATCCGAGGTGGTGGATGGTGGGGTTTGAAAAATTAAAGATGTGGGATGGGCGGAAATTTAATAGTCCTAGAAGGCGGATGGCAGTAAATACGCCGCGCGGTAGTAGCCGAGTGGCTTAGGCGCTGCAGTCATGGACTGTGCGGCTGGTCCCGGCGGAGGTTCGAGTCCTCCCTCGGGCATGGGTGTGTGTGTGTTTGTCCTTAGGATAATTTAGGTTAAGTAGTGTGTAAGCATAGGGACTGATGACCTTAGCAATTAAGTCCCATTAGATTTCACACACATTTGAAAATTTGAGCAGTATATATAACAATTAAAGGCTGCAGACTGGAGGAAGATTAAAAACTAAAGATCGCTGTAGAGGTAAAATTTAAAGATGATCGAGGGTAATAAATTCAAAAATTGAAGGAGGCAGATGATGGTAAATTTAAAAATTAAAAATGGCAGATGGCAGAAAATTAAAAATTAATTATGACAGGTCACAAGAAATTTAGATCAAAATACCGTAGGATGCACCTATTACGTAATTTTTTGGCTGAATATGGCACAAAAAGAATTTCAAAGCATTTGTATACTTTTGAGCATGACAAAGATTGGTTCCTTGTGATTGACAGTTTCATGTTAGTGGTCTGTTAGGTATTAGGCTTTGAGTGGAAGAGAGAGGAACGGAGCAACAGGTGTTACAAAGATTGAAATGCATTTTATACATTTTTAATTTTTAAATTACCTGCCATCAACTATCTTTTATGTTTAAATTTACCACCATCTGCCAGCTTCAGTTTTTAAATTTCACACCAGCTTTAATTTTAAAATTTTTCTCTATTTTTCATCTTGGATACGGGTTGGGGTAGGGAGGGAGGGGGGGAGTGGAGAAGACGCATGATTATATAATACACTAAAGGTCAAGGTCAAGAACAAAGGACATTGTCCTGTATCTGCATGCAGACAGCAAAAAGATCACCCAGAACGGGGAGCACATACCTAGAGGGTCTTCTGGGACAAATTTGACGATTGACCTTTGGCCTGCGTAGATGCGGTAGCACGGCAGTGACCTCTGATCTTAACCTGTAATGAGTTACGTAATTATGCGCCTCCTTTCCTCCCCTCCCTCTCCCTTGTCCAGCAAATATCAGCGTAGCATTGACAGTCAATTTCATTTGTCATAATCGATAAGCCTTCAGCTGTGGCTTCATGTTTTAAATAAAGTAAATAATTAAATAATAGTAACAATAATTAAATAATTTAAATAAATCACTTCGTAGTACCTTAGCGAGAATCAAAATTAAATCACAATGAAGCCAAAATGTATCTACTTTTGCCGTGCGCAAAACTATCCAAACAATCAGAATTTTTTGTGCTATGTTACGAGTGTAAATTATTAATTCATAAAGTTATGTAAAGGATGTAACTGGCAGTACATTTGAGTGTGCTCAAATCTAGCCAAGCCCCTTGCATTTTTTATGCTATGATCAAAAATAGTATTTAACCAAAAAAATGAGATTGATGTAAGTTCCAGTGTTTTTGGATGTGCTCAGAAACCACATGAAACCAAAAAATTACGTGTTTGGTGTAAATGGCAGTATATCAAAGTATTTTACAGGACGCTCAAAAGAATCCGAATGCTTTGAATTTTTGCGTCATATTCCAAAGTGTTATCACAATATTTCGTAACGCATTACTGGTACATATGCTGCGTTCTGTTTCCCGTGTAAGGGAAAACGGAGCCTCAAATTAATTATTTTTCACGTATAAAATGTGCATGGGGGCTTAATTGAATAAATGAAAATAATTTTTTTTTATTTTTAGTAGCTGTATGTCCGATTACGAAGTCTCGTAAACGGTTGGCCCTGACTAGTATTTGTACGCAATCTGACTGCATAGAACAACAACAAAGAATGAAATGAAAATTTCCGTTAACACAATTAATTAATTAAGTCCCCAGCAACTATAAAACCTACGAAACCAAAGCACAAGTATAACTGTTCTGTGTATGGAAGTATGACTCAACGTACACATCTGGCACGGTTCTTCTTCAATAAGACAAGAAATTTCAAATACCATTTATACTGAAGTAATTAAAAAAAATAGAAATACTATAATTGCGCAAGAAAACCAGAATTACACTCTAATACAAGAACACAAGCCAGATGCTTTGTTGACTGAACCTGTAATGACGCATTATTTAAGACACTGAGATAATAAAAAAAAGGAAAAAATTTTTTTTCTTTTACCTTCATATACACTCCTGGAAATTGAAATAAGAACACCGTGAATTCATTGTCCCAGGAAGGGGAAACTTTATTGACACATTCCTGGGGTCAGATACATCACATGATCACACTGACAGAACCACAGGCACATAGACACAGGCAACAGAGCATGCACAATGTCGGCACTAGTACAGTGTATATCCACCTTTCGCAGCAATGCAGGCTGCTATTCTCCCATGGAGACGATCGTACAGATGCTGGATGTAGTCCTGTGGAACGGCTTGCCATGCCATTTCCACCTGGCGCCTCAGTTGGACCAGCGTTGGTGCTGGACGTGCAGACCGCGTGAGACGACGCTTCATCCAGTCCCAAACATGCTCAATGGGGGACAGATCCGGAGATCTTGCTGGCCAGGGTAGTTGACTTACACCTTCTAGAGCACGTTGGGTGGCACGGGATACATGCGGACGTGCATTGTCCTGTTGGAACAGCAAGTTCCCTTGCCGGTCTAGGAATGGTAGAACGATGGGTTCGATGACGGTTTGGATGTACCGTGCACTATTCAGTGTCCCCTCGACGATCACCAGTGGTGTACGGCCAGTGTAGGAGATCGCTCCCCACACCATGATGCCGGGTGTTGGCCCTGTGTGCCTCGGTCGTATGCAGTTCTGATTGTGGCGCTCACCTGCACGGCGCCAAACACGCATACGACCATCATTGGCACCAAGGCAGAAGCGACTCTCATCGCTGAAGACGACACGTCTCCATTCGTCCCTCCATTCACGCCTGTCGCGACACCACTGGAGGCGGGCTGCACGATGTTGGGGCGTGAGCGGAAGACGGCCTAACGGTGTGCGGGACCGTAGCCCAGCTTCATGGAGACGGTTGCGAATGGTCCTCGCCGATACCCCAGGAGCAACAGTGTCCCTAATTTGCTGGGAAGTGGCGGTGCGGTCCCCTACGGCACTGCGTAGGATCCTACGGTCTTGGCGTGCATCCGTGCGTCGCTGCGGTCGGGTCCCAGGTCGACGGGCACGTGCACCTTCCGCCGACCACTGGCGACAACATCGATGTACTGTGGAGACCTCACGCCCCACGTGTTGAGCAATTCGGCGGTACGTCCACCCGGCCTCCCGCATGCCCACTATACGCCCTCGCTCAAAGTCCGTCAACTGCACATACGGTTCACGTCCACGCTGTCGCGGCATGCTACCAGTGTTAAAGACTGCGATGGAGCTCCGTATGCCACGGCAAACTGGCTGACACTGACGGCGGTGGTGCACAAATGCTGCGCAGCTAGCGCCATTCGACGGCCATCACCGCGGTTCCTGGTGTGTCCGCTGTGCCGTGCGTGTGATCATTGCTTGTACAGCCCTCTCGCAGTGTCCGGAGCAAGTATGGTGGGTCTGACACACCGGTGTCAATGTGTTCTTTTTTCCATTTACAGGAGTGTATATTGACGAAAAGCACTCTGATCATTACAAGATCTCCACACCGACTCGCTATTACCACATCTCAACAAGAACTGACTACTGCCACATCTCGACAAGCACTCTTCACTACGACATCTCAGCAAGCACTGCCTACTATGAGTTCTCGACCAGCACTGCTCTCCGCTACTTCTCAATAATCAGTGCCAGTGGAAGCGGCGAAACAAAACTCTCTGGCGCTGTGGCTCAGTGTAGCCACCTTTCAAATGTTCGAGGATACTCGTCAAGTTTCACAAAGGAGGTAGGCGCTCATAGGTAAGACTGAATTCGCTGACTGAGCAATCCGCTTATCCCATAAATCTAGCCTTGATGTGACGTCCAATAGGCGTAATGTGACATATGCTGATTAGGCATTGGAAGTAATTGTCTTGAAAAAGCCTAATTCCCTGCCTTGTGACACTTTAAGAGCATCAAAGAACAATTTAGAGATGAAAAATAGTTAATTTGAGACATTGTTGCGTCTTACACCACGAATCGAAGATTTACGTATGCAAGTGCTGCTTTACTCAACTTTTGGAGAAAGTCTCTTGAACATGCCGCAAAAAAATTCAGTGTTCACATGCCTTTGAACACCCTGTAAAGTACTTTGAAGTGCTGCAAGTTATACTCTTTACAAGAGGTTTTGGATAAATACTTTTTACGATAGTGCAAAAATAAGGAAGGTTCAGATATTTTTGAATAAGTCAAAATGGTTTCATTTTAATGCTTGCTAAAATACTGTGCAGTGATTTATTTGAAGTATTTAATTATTATTTAAAAATTTCATTATTTAAATCATGAATGACACACTTAAAGGCTTCATCGATTATTACGAGTGAAACTATGTTCAAGGTATTCAATATACGTTCAAGGTCAATAGTCAAAGGTCATGCCCCGCCACTGCATATAGGCAGCCGAATGCTGGAAGGTCACATTTGCCCCGGGCGCTCCTCTACACACCTACTCCACTCGATGAATACTGTATTAGCATTCCAATACTACTATTTTGCTGTTTTGGACACCGTGAAGTGCGCATGTTTCGTAGAAAAGAGAAGTTCGGAAAAATGTGCGGGAACGGTGAGGCGTTATTAACATCGTGCTGTGTAGTTCTACAACTAGTACATGAGTTCTTGTAGATTGTGAACTACTCTAAATTCTTAGCCTCATGCTTATATATCTCATAAAATTAAATAAGTTTCTGACGATAAACATTATTATAAGGGGTGGTCAAAAAGTTTTACTTTGCCGGTGTTGTTGCAGCGTATTTGAAACCCATCGCGACTCCGATGCGGGTATATAAGCACCGACATATAGGGAATGCGTTTATGTGGCCTTCGAGCGGAAACTGTTTGATCGCGCCTTGTATTATTATTATTATTGTAATGAAAGAATTTATAAGTGTTTGTTCAAATGGCTCTGAGCACTATGGGACTTAAATTCTGAGGTCATCAGTGCCCTAGAACTTAGAACTACTTAAACCTAACTAACTTAAGGACATCACACACATCCATGCGCGAGGCAGGATTCGAACCTGCGATTGTAGCGGTCGCGCGCTTCCAGGCTGTAGCGCCTAGAACCGCTCGGCCAAATAGACCGTCTAGAAGCGTTTCTTTAGGATCCTTTCGGAAGGGAGCAGGTGTCCACATGAAATGTGTTGCTTCATATAACCTTTCCTCCCGCCTCCTGGAATAGTGAATATTACTTCTTGAACCATTGTGTATAAACACATTCAAAAAAGTTTTGCATCACCCCGGTTCCCAGAATTCCTGAGGATAAACATTGACTGTGGATATTGTGTTACACAGACAGTCCGTTTGACTGTTCAGAGATGTCAAAAAATGGCTCTGAGCACTATGGGACTTAACATCTATGGTCATCAGTCCCCTAGAACTTAGAACTACTTAAACCTAACTAACCTAAGGACAGCACACAACACCCAGCCATCACGAGGCAGAGAAAATCCCTGACCCCGCCGGGAATCGAACCTGGGAACCCGGGCGTGGCAGAGATGTCACTAAACCCGCCCAAAGATGTAAACAACCATGTATGAGCGGCGCCTATTAGACGGAGGGGTCCGACAGCCGATCAGTTCCAGTCATTCCACCAGGAAGGAGGTACACGGCTCGTGTTGTCTGTAGCGCAACCACGGCTAGACGGCCAATACCGCGGTTCAGTCGCGCCCTTATTGTTACTTTGAACCAGGGAGGCGAGTGGAGGAGATACAGAGAGACAAGGAGTGTCGACGAAATGCGTCGCTCAGGCCGCCCAAGGGCTACTACTGTAGTCGATGACCGCTACCTGTGTTTTATGGCTCGGAGGAACCCTGACAGCAACGCCACCACGTTGAATAATGCTTTTCGAGTAGTCACAGGACGTCGTGTTACGATTCAAACTGTGCGCAATAGGCTGTACGGTGCGCAACTTTACTGCCGACGTCCATGGCGAGGTCCATCTTTGCAACCACGGCACCATGCAGTGCGGTACAGATGGGCTCAACAATATGCCGAAAAGACCGCTCAGGATGTGCATCACGTTCTCTTCACCGATGAATGTCGCATAAGCCTTTAACTACACAAAATTCGGAGACGTGTTAGGAGGCAACCCGGTCAGGCTGAATGCCTTAGACACACTGTCCAGCGAGTGCAGCAAGGTGGAGGTTCCCTGCTGTTTTGGGGTGGCATTATGTGGGACCGACGTACGCCGCTGGTCCTCACGGAAGGCGCCGTAACGGCTGTACGATACGTGAATGCCATCCTCCGACCGGTAGTGCCACCATATGGGCAGCATACTGGCGAGGCATTTGTCTTCTTGGACGACAGTTCACGCCCCCATCGTGCCGATCTGATGAATGACTTCCTTCAGGACAACGACATCTCTCGACTAGAGTGGCCAGCATGTTCTCCAGACATGAACTCTATCGAACGTGCCTTGGATAGATTAAAAGGGTTGTTTATGGACGACGTGACCCACCAACGACTCTGAGGGATCTACGCCGAATCGCCGTTGAGGAGTGGGACAATCTGGACCAACAGTGCCTTGATGAACTTGTGGATAGTATGCCACGACGATTACAGGGATGCATCAATGCAAGAGGGCGTGGTACTGGGTATTAGAGGGACCTGTGTGTACAGCAATCTGGGCCACCACCTCTGAAGCTCTCACCGTATGGTGGTACAACATGCAATGTGTGGTTTTCATGAGCAATAAAAAGTGCGGAATTGATGTTTATGTTCATGTCTTTCCAGTTTTCTGTACAGGTTCCGGTACTCTGGCAACCGAGGTGATGGAAAGCTTTTTTTGATGTGTGCAAATGGTCAAAAGTGATGGGAAGAGTTGTGCTATTTGTAAATGCGCCCTGTGTGCCGCCCGAATGTTGCAGCTTGATGCTGCGTATGGCGCGAGTGTAGGTGCTATATCTGCAGAATCTTTTAGAGACAGGTGCGCAGTGGACATGTCAGAACGCCGTGGGTTAACCGACCCTGAACGTGGGATGATACTCGCTTCAAGACGCAGGTGTCATAGGGTATCGGTGACTAGGCCTGCAGAGGAATTCGTGTTTCAGTGGTCAATAGTGTCTAGGTTGGTGCTTCAGTATAACAGAGAGAATGTTTCCACAGGCATAAGCCGCCAAGGACAGCACATGTGTTTGACGGACGGACGTCACGTGGTCTCCGCAGAGCCACACCGGGCGGTCGGCGTTCCGCTGAGAGTCAGACCGCCGTCAGGAACCATTTTCTGTCACGACTGTACGGAGGCAATTAATGTATCGCCTGATCCCTAGCAACCGAGCACAGACTCCTGCCACAGTGCCTTCCTATGATTTTTGGACACTTTGTGTTGTTGTTGTTGCGTTGTTGTTGGGGTCTTCAGTCCTGAGACTGGTTTGATGCAGCTCTCCATGCTACTCTATCCTGTGCAAGCTTCTTCATCTCCCAGTACCTACTGCAACCTACATCCTTCTGAATCTGCTTAGTGTATTGATCTCTTGGTCTCCCTCTACGATTTTTACCCTCCACGCTGCCCTCCAATGCTAAATTTGTGATCCCTTGATGCCTCAAAACATGTCCTACCAACCGATCCCTTCTTCTAGTCAAGTTGCGCCACAAACCTCTCTTCTCCCCAATCCTATTCAATACCTCCTCATTAGTTACGTGATCTACCCACCTTATCTTCAGCATTCTTCTGTAGCACCACATTTCGAAAGCTTCTATTCTCTTCTTGTCCAAACTGGTTATCGTCCATGTTTCACTTCCATACATGGCTACACTCCATACAAATACTTTCAGAAACGACTTCCTGACACTTAAATCTATACTCGATGTTAACAAATTTCTCTTCTTCAGAAACGATTTCCTTGCCATTGCCAGTCTACATTTTATATCCTCTCTACTTCGACCATCATCAGTTATTTTACTCCCTAAATAGCAAAACTCCTTTACTACTTTAAGTGTCTCATTTCCTAATCTAATGCCCTCAGCATCACCCGATTTAATTTGACTACATTCCATTATCCTCGTTTTGCTTTTGTTGATGTTCATCTTATATCCTCCTTTCAAGACACTGTCCATTGCGTTCAACTGCTCTTCCAAGTCCTTTGCTGTCTCTGACAGAATTACAATGTCATCGGCGAACCTCAATGTTTTTACTTCTTCACCATGAATTTTAATACCTACTCCGAATTTTTCTTTTGTTTCCTTTACTGCTTGCTCAATATGCAGATCGAATAACATCGGGGAGAGGCTACAACCCTGTCTCACTCCTTTCCCAACCACTGCTTCCCTTTCATGCCCCTCGACTCTTATAACTGCCATCTGGCAATACACTTTGTGTATTGCCATAATATTACAGCCGGGGCGTTCGTAACTACTACAACGAATTTCGATGCGTGTCTCTTTATACCCTTTCTTGCAGGTATGCTGATTCGTTCTGAATTTATGTTGTGACGAGTTTTCAGATTTATGGCCAACTCGTGTGGTGCTGTTGTTACAGAAGTATCAAGTTTCGGCCCCAGGCTGATTCATCAATATATTATCCAACTCCGAATCAAGGATCAATGCTAACATAAGACACTACGTGCAAATAACAAAATCCTGTGGAACAAGGCTGTCTACTTTCTATGGTGCATGTTACCATTGCCTTAAACTGTCTGTTGCCGAAAATGATAACCACCTTATTTTCATTTAACGCTACCAGAAAACGCTTCAAACCGTTACCCATTACCGGCGTCCATAATCGAAACTCTGATATGAAAGCACCAGACAGTGTTTACAACGGCGAGAAATCCTTTGTCACAATGTTATGACAAGGCATTTCGAGTATGGACGATCGTGAGGAGCGGAAATAAACGCGAACATAATCTGTGTCACACTAAGCTACCCTGGAGCCACACAAAGTTCTGGACGTATCTTTACAGGTAAACATGCTAAAAACTCAGGTTGTTTCTGCTCTCTGTCACACTGCTAGCGTAACTGCTTTCTAACAGAACTCTCGCACTAGTGCAGAAAGTAAAATTAATCAGCAGGTACGTGCTCTTCAGGACGCGCAGCGTTGGGCAAATTGGAAGAGGCAAAGCACAAGATGTGTAATGGTTAATGTGGAGCAAATGTAGTACTGAAATTCCTGTGTAAACTGAACGCTAAGGCTGGACGAGAGAGGACTAGGTTTGTCGTGCAAACGCGCCGAGCTACTCGTTCACGGAGCGATGAAAACCACAGAAAATCCCAACAGCCAAGCAGCTGTGCATTTGCGGAGGTAACGGCCACATTCACAACTGGGTACTATCACTCCCCTACAGTCTGTTTCATAGTGGCGTTTGTCTGCCACTATATAGCCAAAACGCTACACACAGACATAACCCTTAGATCCGCCTCACATAACAGCAAAGACATTGTATTGCTTGGTTAGAGGAAGACCAACGAAAAATGAAACGAAAACTAAACTCCTTTAAGACCAAGGGCAAGCAGTGTGGCACAACACTTCCGCTCACTACACTTGGTAAAGGTAATAACTCAAACCTTGCAGTTTGAATAAAAATGCTGTGAGACGCCGCGGCCATTTGGACGCAGTTTTAAAAACTTTTTTTCTGTCTTGACCACACTTTTATTTTTCCAACAGCCTTACGCGTTTCGACCTCCCGTTATTTTCACAGGCAGTGCTATGCCAGTCGCACAAAATTGTTCATTAGATACATGTCAGCATTCTCAACCCTGAGACAAGTGAAAACCTTGCTAATAACCAACTCTGTCACATCAACCATATGTAGTCTCACCAGTGTGGCCTTAGCAGAAAAATTACCATCTTGGGACAGCACATCACGTGCCTGCTTTTTTTTGCCGCGTGGAACTCAACTGAACGATACCACCATAACCCTGACCTTGGGCCATTTACAAACTGCAAGAGGGTACCAACAGCTTTCACATTCCTAGAGTAAACGGACGAAACTAAAGTTTTACGTATATGTGAGAGCAACACCAGCTGTCACAACACATTGTAAATAAGCTAGCCAGGCAAAATAATAGTCGCCGCGCGGGATTAGCCGAGCGGTCTTGGGCGCTGCAGTCATGGACAATGCGGCTGGTCCCGGTGGAGGTTCGAGTCCTCCCTCGGGCATGGGTGTGTGTGTTTGTCGTTATGATAATTTAGGTTAAGTAGTGTGTAAGCTTAGGGACTGATGACCTTAGCAGTTAAGTCCCGTAAGATTTCACACACATTTGAACAAAATAGTAGTCAACCCCTTACCAGAGCACACTGGTCGCTTTGTAGCACAGTAGAAAATGTAGAATTGGCACCACCTTCTAATATTACCCTCCACCACTCATGCAAGTTCTAGCACTGATGCTACCGTATCTAGCAGATGGTTAGACGGAATATGTGCTGTAAGATGGATAAATGTGGAGATGTGGCGAATTGGCAGACAAAATATATTGTTTTTGGACATACCCATGACCACATTGCGAATGAAGTTTCCGAATGTGTTGATGTGGGAACAGTTCTTCCATTCCATTTATTTGACCAAAAACACAAGTTGCAAGTTCAGTACACGTTAACAGCTCCGTGCACAAGTTCTGGCTGTCTACGGTCACACACTGAATGAACACTGTGAAATAATAATGCTCCACGAATGAAGCCAGAGCTCGTGACCTTGTTATTGTTACAGCGCAATTTTTCTCAAAACTGTCCCGTCAGCTGTTTAATAAACTAATACGCAGATCTGACTAGTCGATCAAATCAAATCACTAACACCGCATGAAAACTGCAAGCAGTACTAAGAAACGTCAGTGATTGCAATTTTAATTCATTGTATCTCTTTTGCTTTCGATGTAGTGAAAGGAGACTTGTAATGTGTGGGAGCTTAGGGTTTTTAGCTGGCTGGTGAAAGGTGAGAGTCTCTAGTGGGTACTGTATGGGTTGTAAAGATGTTTCCGCTGAAAGCGAAAGTCTTGTGGAGGTAAACAGTCCGCTATCTGAATGCAGCAGAAGCGACTGGCGAGGGCGGCCAGCCCATCATAAAACTTCGTTGTACGTGAAGCGAAAAGAATCCGTTTCAGCTAAGATAATAGTCTAAAGGAGAGGAGAAAAGACGATGCTGCTAGATAGCATGGGACCAACCGTTAGACCCAAAGGAGGCCAGCTAGAATGTTTGTTAAAAATTTGGTTAGGAGAGCCCTGATTGGTTGTCAGCAATTGTTTTGGTAGCGGAGAGTTCCTGCCGGCCGCGGTGATCTAGCGGTTCTAGGCGCGCAGTCCGGAACCGCGCGACTGCTACGGTCGCAGGTTCGAATCCTGCCTCGGACATGGATGTGCGTGATGTCCTTAGGTTAGTTAGGTTTAAGTAGTTCTAAGTTCTAGGGGACTGATGACCACAGATGTTAAGTCCCATAGTGCTCAGAGCCATTTGAACCATTTGAAGAGTTCCTGCATGAGTGTACATGGACGTCTTTTCACTGGCCATATTGTATTGTATTGTATTGTATGTTAACCGGGGACCTAGAAACGACGGAGAGGCTCCGTCCCCGCCGCAGCCGCAGTGGTCCGCAACCCCACGACGACTACCGCAGTCCACTTCACCAATCCGCCGCCCCACACCGAACCCAGGGTTATTGTGCGGTTCGGCCCCCGGTGGACCCCCCAGGGAACGTCTCACACCACACGAGTACAACCCCTATGTTTGCGTGGTATAGTAATGGTGGTGTACGCGTACGTGGAGAACTGGTTGGCGCAGCAATCGCCGACATAGTGTAGCTGAGGCGGAATAAGGGGAACGAGCCCGCATTCGCCGAGGCAGATGGAAAACCGCCTAAAAACCATGCACAGACTAGCCGGTTCACCGGACCTCGACACAAATCCGCCGGGCGGATTCGTGCCGGGGACCAGGCGCTCCTTCCCTCCTGGAATGCACTGGCCATAACTGGAAATCTGTCACGTAGCGGGGGATATTTTCTGCCTCGTACACTGTTCCAAGGGAGAAGTATACTTCACTGACTAAACTCCGTAATAGTAGACGATTTGTAAGCATTTTCATTAAATTATCACCGATTGGAACGCACAAGACCTGTTGCAGTTGGCTGGTGAGATTCCAGTGCTGGCAAAACCAACTAAGGTTCGTAGAGGAGAGTAAGAACTCAAATGCACCGTAAGTGTCACGGTGAAAACATCTTCTTAGGACACCTTAGAGATGCAGAGCAAGATGTTTCCAGCTTAGAGTAGAACTCAGATGCTGTGGTTGAACTTAGAATTCTCAGCCATTACTGCAGCCTTCTTCTGCTCTTGTACATCATTAGAGCTTATCATTAATCGCTTATTGTTGATTTAATTTTCACAGCCAGCTAGCTGCTCCCACTATGCACTTCGGTGGGTGTACTGATGTTTGCTCATACTTTTCTTTAACTCATTCATTATTTCTGCATTCATTGGTCATATTCACGAACGCAGTTTATATGTGGTTGTTATCCTGTATCCACCCACGTGTCCCACACGTTTTAAATCCCTCGTTCGCTTGATAAACGATTGTATTCTTGACTCAGTGCATAAAACACTTTTGATGCCTTTTATCAAAAAGTCAGGTTATTATCGTGACCCTTAGTTTCTTTTCAGAGTTTCATGAATCCTGTTATCAACATATCTGTGTGAGGTGTGGGAAGTTCTCTTCCCCCACCACGCTGAGACCACCATCAATGCTTGAGCCGGCGTTATGCAGTGTAAGCGTGATATCTCCTGTCTGTAAGTAATTTTTTGTACTACGTGCTTGTATTTAATCTTGACGAATTTATAAAAGCAGTCCACATGATTATGTATAAGGGGAAGTCAAATGAAAACGAGGCAGATAGAAAAAAAGTAAACTGTTTATTACTTCAAAAGTAATCATCCAAGGTTCTTTCGAGTACGTTGCAGAAGTTTTGTTGGAAAGCCCTTTCACAGCCTGCATACACCCCACGTCTCTCCCCCTGCAATTTCCATACTTTTGGAGCCCTGCAGAAATACATTCGTGGCTATCGATATGCTTCGGATGAAGACGCGCATGCCTGGGTACAATAATGGCCCTGTAGGCAACTGTAAACATCTTTCCACGATGGCATCGGCCGTTTTGTCTCATGTTATTGTTGTGGTCTTCAGTCCCGAGGCTGGTTTGATGGAGCTCTCTATGCTACTCTATCCTGTGCAATCTTCTTCATCTTCGAGTAACTATTGCAATCTACACCCTTCTGAATCTCCTTAGTGTTTTCATCTCTCGGTCTCCTTCTAAGATTTTTACCTTCCGCTCTTCCCTCCAATGCTAAATTTGTGATCCCTTGATGCCTAGAACGTGTCCTACCAACCAATCGCTTCTTTTAGTCAGGTTGTGCCACAAATTCCTCTTCTCCCCAATTCTATTCAATACTTCATCATTAGTTATATGATCTACCCATCTAACCTTCTGCGTTCTTCTGTAGCACCACATTTCGAAAGCTTCTATTCTCTTCTTGTCCAAACTAGTTATCGTCCATGTTTCATGGCTACACTCCATACAAATACTTTCAGAAACGACTTCCTGACACTTAAATCTATACTGAATGTTAACAAATTTCTCTTCTTCAGAAACGCTTTCCTTCCCATTGCCAGTCTACATTTTATATCCTCTCTACTTTGATCATCATCAGTTACTTCGCTCCCAAGATAGCAAAACTCATCGAATAACTTAAGTTTCTCATTTCCTAATCTAATTCCTTGAGTATCACCTGATTGAATTCGACTACATTCCATTATCCTCGTTTTGCTTTTGTTGATGTTCATCTTATATTCTCCTTTCAAGACACTGTCTGAAACATGGGAGTTAGGGAACGTTGACAAAAAGGAACAATTATCATATTTGACTATTAAGACACAATATCGAATAATAAAATTCTTCAGTAAGTTGCAATCACGATTGAAGGCCTCATTGACCAGAAGTTCAAATTATTTGTCGGGTGAAGGCCCCAATAGTATTAACTGAAAATTAAAATTAAAAAAAAAAAACAGTTATCACAATCTGATCAAACCTACAGAGAAGTGGGCCTCAGACAGTACTCCAAGGATCGGCCTGGGAAAATTCGCTCGACTTCGTAACCGAGGAGACAGGCAGCCAAGAGCTGTATTGACTTAGCCGGATGGCAACTCAAACTAGTGACAGTTTAAACGCAGACCAAAACTCTTGCAAAATCCACCTAACGTCTGGTAACCAACACAACGATGGAATAACCCAGGCAAGTCGGAACCGGCGGGCAGAACCATGTCTTCAGAATCCGGTGTTTAGAACATCCGGAAGCCGAAGGAACCACTACGACCAAGGTAGTCCAAAAGAACAAATATCCGAACGACAATCAACGAGGCTGTCCAACTACACGCCTTACCGGACAGCAGCGGCAAGATGAGGAAAGGTTGACTGCCGCGATAATACGCTAACCTCCAGGGCAGGTAACTGGGGCGGTAGCGGCTACTAGGCAGGCAAATACCGCTGGTTGAACTTCATCAACAAACACAAGGAATTCAATGGTTAATAATACGTAGTGGAGGGCGGCTAATTAATTTCGCCAACTCCAAATACTCCACTCGTTGCTCTATGTGTCACAGACCCTGCGAGCAGCAACGCACGAACAAACAGCGTGATCTCAAAATAGTGGAGGTTTCACTACTGGGTTAGTGCTAACTCAACTCGGATGTCCTGGGTCCGGTGGACAACGAGGTTGTGGCCCTCGACCCGGCAGTGCCTGCGTGCCGCCAGCTGTCCCAGCACGTCCTCGTGCTGCTAGACCTCTCTGCTGCTCCTTCCCAACCGAACTCCCGACACACGCGACCCGGAAAACACTTGACGTCCTTCCAAAGATAGTACCACGGTACTAGATGTTGATAAACGCTGCTGCTGCCACTCGCGCACAGACAACGCTAGCAAACGTAATGGCGCTAGTAAACACAAGAAGAAAACGAGACGCCACTATCCCTATTACACGAACCTACCAACGGCACCAACGCGAGCTACACACGTCTCTGTCCAATCCATTCAACTGTTCTTCCAGGTCCTTCTCTTCCTTGTCCAGGTCCTTGTCTCACAGTGGAATAAAAATACACTGACGGGAAAAAAAAATCACAACACGAAGAAGGAGTTTTGCGAGGCAAAGAAACGTTGGTAGGCGTGTTTCTAGACCTGGAAGAGGATGCGTATTCAGATTCTCGCCAGTCGCATAAGAGTGGCGGTAATAGTGCAGCTATGAAGATGTAAATCAGGTTTGCTTTAAGTGTACGGTGTAACAGTTACGGGCGTTAACTAACTTTGAGATTAGACACAGTGAGTTGATGCTAGTCAGAAATGCCTTTAAGGTGACAAAGGCGCGATTATCAGCATCTCACTGCACTTGAACAAAGTAGCCAGTGTACATGACTGCTGGCGGCACACCGTCAGGTGGCTTGCGGAGTATGGATGTGGATATAGATGTAGAATGCACCGAAGCAAGATCGTGCTCTGGTTGGCCTCGTGGCATTGCCGAGAAGGAAGACTATTATGTTCGGTTTCTGGCGAGGGCACATCGTACTGAACCTGCGGCAGTTGGCACCGCAGTGACACAACGAACTGTTAGAAATAGGTTACCTCAAGGAATTCGAGCCAGAAGCCCTACGGAAGTGTCTGATTCCACCCGTCTGCTTTGACCCATGACGTCATCAATATGGCGGAAATGATTATTCTAAAGGTCTACAATATAGCGCCTATGCTATTACTACATACACACAGCAACAAACACGAAAATGCGTATAAATAAGACAATAACATCTCCCTCCAAAAATACAGTCAAACTAACAGGACATCCGCGGGTTTTAGCGAGGTGACAAGCTAAATATAACAGAAAAAAACCAAGATCCCAAAACACTCAAGATGACGAACAAAGAAAAAAATAATTACAAAATCTACAGGAATCAGACACTTCCCTTAATCTATATAGGTCAACGGCAACTGACGATACCAAAACACCAACGCCTACAGCAAAAACTATGGACATTGGAATCAGAAATTTCCCTTGGCCACAGCTGCACACACACACACACACACACACACACACACACACACATACAAACAAGACGACATCTACAAACACAACCAACTCAAACTCCGCGCCATAATGACGCCACACACCACAACACCGTTACGTCATGGATCAAAGCAGACGGTTGGAATCGGACTCTTCCGTTGACCCTCGTGCCTACCACCGATCCCACACCACCGCCACTTACGACACAATTGGTGTCAACTGTGAGCTCGTTGGAGAGCAGGGTGGAGGTACGTCGTGTTCCCTGATGAAAGTCTGTTGTGCCTCGGTGCCAGTGTGTTGGTTAGAATGCGACCAACCTGTCTGCGTGCTGGACACACTGGACCTACACTGGAGTTGTGTCTGGTGTGCGATTTCGTACGACAGCAGGAGCACTTTCGTGCTTATCTCACGCACCCTGACTGCAGTTTTGTACGTCAGTCTCGCGATTCGACCTGTTGTGCTGCCATTCGTAAACACCATTCCAATGGGTGTCTTACAACAGCATAACGCTCGCCCACATACTGCTGTTGAGCCCAACATGCTCCAGAGAGTTGGCCTGCTCGCTCACCAGGCTGTCTCCATTCGAGTACACGTGTGACATCAACGGATGACAAGTCCAGCGCCATCCACAACAAACACTAACCGACGAAGTGCAACAGCCACGAAAGTCCATTCCACAAACTGGCATCCAGCACCTTTATAGCATAATGTATGCACGTTTGTATGCTTGCATTCGTCAGTTTGGTGGTTACACCAGTTATTAATGTATCAGTTTTTCAAATATGCTATGACTTATCTCATGTTTACGATAACCTGTGATCCTGCAATGTTAATTACTTAAATATGTTACGTAGCCAAATCTAATCCGGAAATTTCACTGCTCTACTTAAACAATTTTTTACATCAGTGTATTAACAGTTACGGCGATTACATTTGAAATAATAAACAGTTTAGTTATATTTTTTTCCTCCCGTTCGTTTTCATTTGACTGCCCCTTATATACGAGGGGCGTTCAGAAAGTAAGCTCCGGTCGGTCGCGAAATGGAAACGACTATGAAAATCCGATAAAGCTTTGCACAGATGTGTTGGGTAGTGTCTCTAGTATAACCCCAGTTAGCATCACGTCGCTCTTCTCATTTCTGAGCTCGCAGTGAGTGCGTAAAGATGTCTAGAAAATAGTGTCTGCCGCCAAGTACGAGGGCCTGGTGAGAAATTTCGCCTGAAGCTATGCAGCTAACATTACATAACTGTCGTGCTGTTTCTTCTTCAAGACAATTCTCAGCCGCATTCTGCAGGGGAAATGAAGATGCTCCTGCATCGTTTTCAGATGGAAATGTTAGATTACCCACAATACAGTCCGCAATTGTCTCCCCCTGAGTTTCATCTCTGGTCACATGAACCGCTGTCTTTGAAGACAACATTTTGACACAGACAACGAGGTGTAGGCCAGCGTGGAGAATTGGCGGAAAGCACTGGCGGCTGCCTTCTATGATGAGGCTATTGAAAAGTTGGTACAACGCTATGACAAAAGTCTAAGTCAGAACGGCGACTACGTAGAGAAGTAGCTGAAAGGTGTAGCTAATTGTTACAAGTAAAACATTTCTGATGTTCACTGTGGTTTCAATTTGGCAATCAATCGGAGCTTACTTTCTCAACAGGCCTCGTAATACTTGACTTTCTGGCTTGTAAATAGGTATCCATTTTCTTTGTAAGATTGAACGTCTTATGCGTATTGCTAAGAGGACGAAATTGGGAATCAGGTTCAAGACATTTGGAGGAAAGCGTAACGTTAGGCTTGGATGGCTGTAATCCGACTCCTTGAATACAATACCGTCTTGCAGTTAACGTTACCTGACAAACTTTGCTTCACTGGTTCATTGGAGAAATACAGTCAGTGTGTAAAGGAGACCCATCTCAGAATATTGCTCGAATGTGAGGGACTCAAACTAGATGGGACTGACATGGAATTCTGAACTTATGCAAAGATGGGCCCCATGAATGGTCACTGATTTGTTTCATTCGCGGGAGAGCGTCACAGAAATGCTGATGAACCTGAACAGGCACTCCTGAAGACAGATGTCAACTGTCCCGCTGGAGTTTCAAGAGAAACAGCTCCAAGTCCAGGAATATCCTACGCCACCCTACGCATAGCGAAGACAAGATTACACTAAGTATTTACCCGGTCATTCTTTCTGAGAAGACGTCAATAGAACGGCAAGAGATCCTAACATTCCTCGCACCTCACTCTGGATCGCTAAGGATGCAGATGTAGATCTAGATTGAATAACTTCTCCCGATTAGGTTTCATAGTCACGTAAAACTTTTTCAAAGACACTATAGTCTGCACTGACTGTAAATATTATTTATTTGCATGATTGCAGTTTCGACCTAATGTTCATTATCAAGTAGCACACGGCTACAGGCTGTGCTACAGTTTATGCCAAACTCTAAAAAACTGCTGACATATCGTCGTCGTATCTCAGCCCGTAACGCTGGAAATGCATATCCTCCTATTTCCATCTATTGCACTGCAATTTTTTTTCCTTGTTTTGTTACCTCAAGATATGACATTTCTGTCTCTTTATATATTGTAATTGTTTTACTGTTTGTATATATATATATATATATATATATATATATATATATATATATATATATATATATATATATATGCATTTATGTCGATGTATAATTGGTTGCTTTGTAAATATTATTTGTATTTTTACGCTGGGTCTTGCCTAGGGAAAACTATGCTATCGAACGAATACGTCGATAGGTCGTGTGGAGAACCAAAGTGTTTAGGATCTTTGGTAGTGTTAACTCTGTCGCGTGGAGCGCGGGCAGAGGGAGAGTCTGGCTGGAGTAGCGAGTGGAGCAGGTGTGTTGTGTGACGCTCCCGCGAGTTGCCGTGCTTTCGGGGTTGGGCAGCATGTAATTGCGCTCGACTCGCGATGATAGTTTCTGGCACGGTGTCGCGGACGGGAAACATTAGCTGGCGCACATCTAGAGCCCGTTTCGCCTGGTGACCTTCTCGAGAGGAAGGCGCGCCAACATCCAGCTTCAGCAACAGCGACGGCCGACAATGAGTGACTGTCGCCACCTCCTCGATCGACGGCTTCAAACCTTCAATCAGCCAACAAGGAAGACTGGAAGCACGTAAAGTTTTAGAACTGTATGGCAGACCTCAGCTTTTCAAACTTTTAAAATTGTTGCATCACAAAATTACAGCAACTTAGCATGAACGTTTGTTGCTCATTGTCCCAATTGCATTACCAAGCAGGGTCCCTTCCTTTTCCGGAATGAACCCGAGTGGCGTTGGAATTCAAACGCCAGCATCACTCGATTTCACTGCTTTAATTTCAAAGTTCGGTTAAGGTATTCATAGCTGGCTACAATATTTAGATTACACGAGCACAAATTAAGAGTGCGAGTTTTGTTACCGTATTTTAGCTTACCTGTGACTGCAGCCCAGCTTGGTACGTACTAAATTTTACTATTGTTAATTGTTCAGAATCATTTAACTCAAGTTCAAAGTTAAATCTCTTATTTCTAAATTGCGTAGATTCAAGTAGCTTTTGAAATGATTGTTGAGGTAGTCCAAGACTAACCGTATTTTACTGAATTTCGATGTGCTTCAGAAAGAAAGCTCACTATTAACTTCAGTCACTAAATTAACTTTCGATTATCCGGTTTTATTAATTCTTTTGCTAAATTAAGTGAGAGTGTAGCGAAATTTATTGCTTCTGACAAACTTTCAGTTTTCACACTACACGTGTCAACCTTCAGTTGCCACGCTTCTAGTGCTAATTATATGTGTAATAACCTTTCTTTTTCAGTTACTATAGCAATTGTCCTTAGGACTGGCGACCGTAATTTTCCCCAAATCTCAAATATCTAATTACTGCTAGTTAATTGTTAACGTAACGGCCGCACATTTACTTTATTTATTAACTTTACCCCTAGTCAAAATTAATTTCCACCAGTTTCATTTGCATTTTTCCTTTCATTTAGATGTAACCCTTTCCTCCCTCTTTACCGACAGATTAACTTCGGTGACGATTGCTTTTCCCGAATTTCCATTAGGTACACGCGGTTTAATTTTTTCCCTGTCATTAAGGTCGATAAGTGAGGGGGAGGTTACAAGCCTTTCAATGTCTTTAACACAAATCCCAAAAAATCTTGTACATTGCCTCAGCTCTCATGTAAACAGTGAACAAGAACAGTGATTAGGTTGGAATTTACGTTAAAAAAGTCAAAGGGCACAGATGCGACGACATGTAAATATGTCAGAAAACTTTAAGATTTAGATGTTCTAAAGCACAGTGTATTGCGGTAGATCTAGATCGTCAAACCATCAAAAGAGGTAACTTTGAGAGACAGGGGGAGAGAGGAGAGAGAGAGAGAAACAGATAGACAGAGAGATAAAATGACGACGTCTGAAGCGAAAGTTAACGGTAGAAGTAAAAGAGTGTCATGCAAAATTATGGATAACTGATTTAAATTAGTTGACCCGTTTCCCTGCCGGAATGGCCAACTCCACGTGATGAACGTAGGAAGACTTCGAGAGGAATGAGCGGAGAGGGCTTACAACTTAACGTAATGGTGGATAACCTGAAACGCCATTTACGTAAGCAGCAGAATGAAAGTGGAGCTTCTGGATGGAATGCATCTTCAGACGTGTATGAAACACTAACATGCGTTTGGCCGTAAGACCTCTGTGAAAGTTACTCCAAGCGGCGTAGTGAGATAATCAGGAAGAGAAAGACAGCCGCAGCGCTCATAAGAGAAAAAAGATTGACTTGTCATTCAAAGCTGACATGATTACATGGAAGAGCGTAAATGTCATGCATGTTGGTGGTACAGTCTGTCGGAATATGCGGCATGGCGAAGTGGCTTCTGCAGGAGTACTCAACCACTGTCTCGCGTTTCCCATCCCCAGCTGTGTAAACTACGCAAACGGGATTTCCATGATGACAATGCAAACTTCCAGGAATGAGGGAGAAGGAGACGTGTCAGTTGAGGATAAGCAACTCTTGTCGTGCGATATCTCTGGCATGGAGAACCCTTACCGTATACTAAACGAGAGCTTTCAGCGAAGATTTACAGAACATTTGGAGTACATTGGTTAATAGCCCTGCGACTGTTTTCTCATCTTTATTGTGACATTCGTGAACTTTTGTGACGCTAGCGTGATGAAGCCCCTGGTAACTTTGCACGTCTTCCTCGTGAACATTTGCGTCGGACGTTCAGCAAATGTAGATTAGAAAAAATGGTCCTGATTCACGTTCAGTTCGTTCGCTTAATCCGACACTACCTGATTTCCTCTAGCGTGGTCATGTGAAAAGTTTTGTTTCTGACACACCTGCCGACACTGAAGGGAAATTAGTGGCAAGAATTGTCGCTCTCTCTGACATTGTTCCAACTCAGACGTCTTGTCTTCATAGAAGCTCATGGATGCATCCTCGAAGAACAACTGTGAATCTCGCACTCTGAGCAGGTTGAAGAGGTAAATTTAATTATTCCAAAATGAGTCTACTACATTTTTTATAAACGTCAGCAGACTGATATTAAATCTGCAATGCCCTCATTTCCGCTTATAATTTCCGCCTGAAAGTTCGCAACCTGAAACCGATACGGTTGGCCTTTGTTATTTAACTATCCTGAAATGACATATTTCATTTGAAATAAAAATTGTGATGGTGATATCGGTACCGTACGCAGTAATCAATTTATTAAATTCTGTATTCTTTGTTCAGTACAATCTTTCGCGGTACGACCAACAGTGGTATGGATTTGTTTTTACTATATAGAGAACTACAATGCCTAAAACGAGTCCATGTGGCAAAAACAGCCAGTGTAATTTAATTATCATCAGAAAAAAACAGTTACTATATGTAATAACCGCCTGGTAGAATCTGTACGTACTTCGGAGGGACAGTTTCATTTATGGGTTCCTGCACTTTATCTGCGGAACTTAAGCGGGTCTGTGATGTATCTGTTTTCTGCACATCTGCTTTTGTTTATCGATAATGGAATTTTTTTCTGGATTCATAGGCCTGTAACATACGAAACGAGATAATGAAAACGTTATTATGTGGTACAGGTTAGTTTTTACAACGCAGTCAAAGCCTCAACCAGCCGCTGTTAATAATGCTGTTCATCAAAAGCGAATTTCACCGTTATTGGTTTCGAATCAACAGATGCATCATGAAACGGATGTTAACGTTGAAATCAGTGCTGTACATATGATGTTAGATGATATTCGATTTTGGCGAAAGTTCCTTGACGTGTTGGTGGTGCTGTGCAGGAAAAAAAAAAGACTAATCTATTATAAGTGGACTTAGCAATGATTTAAAACAGCGTAAACAATTTTTTAAATAATAAGCATAGTCCGTATCAAACCATGGAATACCTTGATATTTATGATATCAAAACAATGGACAATATAAAACTCTTTTCTGTCATTTTAGCGGATCTGGCATGTTTAAATCTTCCTGAACGATATCGTTTCGTTGAAGTTAAAGAATTGCGTTTTTCATTTCCTGTGCAGCTGCTCCCCTGTACCAGCTGCCTCGTTGTAATGCAACAACTATAGTACAGCCTTTATGCTGCTACACTGTGAGACCATATTTGGCTAAGTAGGTTCTTCCGCAACTGCAGTCGGGGTCAGCCAATTTCAGATATAAAAGAACACTGACTTGATTAGTACGACTGAACAAAAACTGAAACATACACTTTCCTACTTGCCAGTAGTTTTACAGGCACTTCACATGACAAACATCACAATTTCATTTCTTAGTCGTTAAGAGACTGGATTCAAATGACAGATCGCGTGTTTCGTGTACGTCATAAGGTGTGTGCATACGTACTTTGGAACTTTTTGGTTTCATCATACTCTCTACTGGTTTGGTAATGTGTTGAATTTGTTTTCTTCTTGTGCTATTATCTTCATGATTGTATGACAGACGATGAAATTGCGTAGGTTTCTAGAACAGACGATTCACCTGGCCTTTGATTCGTTTACCTCGTCGTGGGTGTGAGGTGAGCTAAACTTTCGAAATGTTGATTACTTTCAGTTATATCAAAGCAAATATTTCAGTACACCGTAATATCTTATTCCAACGTATGTGTTTCTGATATTATTCTTCTTTCTCTTCAGATTTTGTCTCATCTGTGGTAAGCTCTAAATATTTTAATCATTTCGAAGCTAGTAGTGGGATTTTGATGAATGTAACGTCTTTGACTTCGTCTGTTTTAGAACTACAACAGTAGCAGCAGGAATTAGCGTCCATTTGAAAAAGTGAAGCTGATACCGATGTCTCCGTATCTAATATACACTGCTGGCCATTAAAATTGCTACACCAAGAAGAAATGCAGATGATAAACGAGTATTCATTGGACAAATATATTATACTAGAACTGACAAGTGATTACATTTTCACGCAATTTGGGTGCATAGATCCTGAGAAATCAGTACCCAGAACAACCACCTCTGGCTGTAATAACGGCCTCGATACGCCTGGGCATTGAGTCAAACAGAGCTTGGATGGCGTGTGCAGGTAGAGCTGCCCATGCAGCTTCAACACGATACCACAGTTCATCAAGAGTAGTGACTGGCGTATTGTGACGAGCCAGTTGCTCGGCCACCATTGACCAGACGTTTTCAATTGGTGAGAGATCTGGAGTATGTGCTGGCCAGGGCAGCGGTCGAACATTTTCTGTATCCAGAAAAGCCCGTACAGGACCTGAAACAACTGTCGTGCATTAACCTGCTGAAATGTAGGGTTTCGCAGGGATTGAATGAAGGGTAGAGCCACGGGTCGTAACACATCTGAAATGTAACGTCCACTGTTCAAAGTGCCGTCAGTGGGAACAAGAGGTGACTGAGACGTGTAACCAGTGGCACCCCATACCATCACGCCGGGTGATACGCCAGTATGGCGATGTCGAGTACACGCCTCCAATGTGCGTTCACCGCGATGTCGCCAAACACGGATGCGACCATCATGATGCTGTAAACATAACCTGGAATCATCCGAAAAAATGACGTTTCGCTATTCGTGCACCCAGGTTTGTCGTTGAGTACACCATCGCAGGCGCTCCTGTCTGTGATGCAGCGTCAAGGGTAACCGCAGCCGTGGTCTCCAAGCTGATAGTCCGTGCTGCTGAAAACGTCGAACTGTTCGTGCAGATCGTTGTCGTCTTGCGAACTTCCCCATCTGTTGACTCAGGGATGGAGACGTGGCTGCACGACCCGTTACAGCCATGCGGGTAAGATGCATGTCGTCTCGACTGCTAGTGATACGAGGCCGTCGGGATCCAGCACGGCGTTCCGTATTACCCTGCTTAACCCATCGATGCCATACTCTGCTAACAGTCATTGGATGTCGACCAACGCGAGCAGCAATGTCGCGATACGATAAATCGCAGTCGCTATACGCTACAATCCGACCTCTATCAAAGTCGGAAACCTGATGGTACGCATTTCTCATTCTTACACGTGGCATCACAACAACGTTTCACCAGGCAACGCCGGTCAACTGATGTTTATGTATGAGAAATCGGTTGGAAACTTTCCTCACGTCAGCACGTTGTAGGTGTCGGCACCGGCGCCAACCTTGTGTGAATGCTCTGAAAAGCTCATCATTTGCATATCACAGCGTCTTCTTCCTGTCGGTTAAATTTCGCGTCTGTAGCACGTCATCTCCGTGGTGTAGCAATTTTAATGGCCAGTAGTGTAGTTATGAATAGCCTACACGTCACTAAGTGAGGAATTTCTCACAGCTAAAACAGAATTATCATGACTTAAGTGGTTCCGGGAGCGATAGAGGTGTACAGCTTAGCTGTATCAGCCTTTATTCGGTGAGTCCATTGTTGATTTCCGAGCGGGATGTACGAAACATTTCAGTGACTGCAAATAACCTCATAGGTAGGACAACCACAGCTAAAAACTTGTACGTAATATGAAGGACAATCAAGCTCTTTAAAATCAGAGATGGTAAAGTAGTCTATATAAACTGAGTGGAAGTCCAAGTCCACAATAGTTGTATATTTTGTTTTCACTGTATGGCGACGGGTTTCGTACCATGGAGGTACAGGTACATCTTCAGGTCACATAAAAGCAATACTTCATGTGCCACGACTTCCAGAACATTGGCAAAAGACGAACCTGGACAGCGCATGACTGTTCTTCAGGTGTGATATAATGCAACCATCGTCAAAATCCGCGGGGGAAAGAAAGAATTTAAAATAAAATTCTTCAGGGTATCAGACCGCATCGTCGTAATTTAAAATGCGCCAACGTTTCGGCCAGCGTTGCAGCTAGCCTTCATCAGGGCCTTTTATTGAAGAAGACAACGGCCGCGGAAGCCTACGCTTATAAAGAATTTAAAGACAGACAATCCTTGGGAGTCGTCATCATACTAAAGAATACTAGCAGAAACTTAAATAGCGCTAGCCACACACCAGTGACTGAGTTTTGGAGTTTTACTGATCATGCGTAGCTCGGATCGGATTCCCATCTGCTGTTTCATCCAAGGTTATATGGAGGAGCGACATGTATTTATGCGCACTTGCACATTGGAAATGGTGGCACGTGAAGTATTAGTTTTATATGACCTGACGGTATACCTCCAAGGTATGAAACCGGTCGTCATACAGTCGAAACACAATAAACAGCTATTGCGGATTTGGGATTTCACTCAGTTTCATGTAGACTATTTTACCATCCGTGATTGTTTGATTGGCCTTGACATTATGTACAGTTCATTGAGTTGCCGACTGGTCTCCTCTTATTTCCAACGTCGGTACATTGACGGATACAAAATAACTGTGCCACATCAGAGTATCTTCATCAACAGTTAATTTCAGCGTGAGAAGAAATACCAGTACGTTGACCTCGATGGTGAGTGTTCATCGGAGGTGAGGGTACCATCTGGAGTGCCCCAGGGAAGTGTGGTAGGTCCGCTGTTGTTTTCTATCTACATAAATGATCTTTTGGATAGGGTGGATAGCAATGTGCGTCTGTTTGCTGATGATGCTGTGGTGTACGGGAAGGTGTCGTCGTTGAGTGACTGTAGGAGGATACAAGATGACTTGGACAGGATTTGTGATTGGTGTAAAGAATGGCAGCTAACTCTAAATATAGATAAATGTAAATTAATGCAGATGAATAGGAAAAAGAATCCTGTAATGTTTGAATACTCCATTAGTAGTGTAGCGCTTGACACAGTCACATCGATTAAATATTTGGGTGTAACATTGGAGAGCGATATAAAATGGGACAAGCATGTAATGGCAGTTGTGAGGAAGGCGGATAATCGTCTTCGGTTCATTGGTAGAATTTTGGGAAGATGTGGTTCATCTGTAAAGGACACCGCTTATAAAACACTAATACGACCTATTCTTGAGTACTGCTCGAGCGTTTGGGATCCCTATCAGATCGGATTGAGGGAGGACATAGAAGCAATTCAGAGGTGGGCTGCTAGATTTGTTACTGGTAGGTTTGATCATGACGCGAGTGTTACGGAAATGCTTCAGAAACTTGGGTGGCAGTCTCTGGAGGAAAGGAGGCGTTCTTCTCGTGAATCGCTACTGAAGAAATTTAGAGAACGAGCATTTGAGGCTGACTGCAGTACAGTTTTACTGCCGCCAACTTCTGTTTCGCGGGAAAGACCACAAAGATAAGATAAGAGAGATTAAGGCTCGTACAGAGGCATGTAGACAGTCATTTTTCCCTCGTTCTGTTTGGGAGTGGAACAGGGAGAGAAGATGCTAGTTGTGGTACGAGGTACCCTCCGCCACGCACCGTATAGTAGATTGCAGAGTATGTATGTAGATGTAGATGTAGCATTATTACTTGGGTTTTCAGATTGCTGTGAGTTTCAACCCTGTTCTTGGTTCTAAAGAGCGTCTTCGCTTGAACCTTGGTAAGCTAATAGCCCGGTCTAGCGATCACGCTTACGAGAGCACTTTCATTTCGAGTTTACGATATCGACCGACGAACTACGCGGACGGCAGCGGACTGTGGTGGGAGCCGATGGCCAGAACGCTGTCACCGCCGAGAAAACATATCCAGCCTACACAAACACCCTGCCTTTCCATTTCTTCGAAACCGGTAAACGAAAGTTGTGGATGATTCGTCGTGTGTTTTTGAGGATTCAGTTTCGCTGAGTCATTTCTGCATCACCACAAAACTACAGAAAGCGACTCACCGTCGTGAATGCCTTAGCTTAATTTCTCCCGCGCCCTTCTGCTATCGTGCCCTCCTTAGACTATTACAAAACCGGAGTTCGGAAAAGAAGGCCGATCAGTACATCATACAAAGATGTCAACTAATAAAATAAAGTACAAATTGCTTCCCAGAATCAAGAGCCGAGACTCGAGTATGGCAGAAATTTTTGTTCCATGTAGAAACCTAATATTAACTATCGAAATGATTGCTGCTGTTCAGTCCACATGTTTTTCGTTTTCCCAGAGTATGACAGGAGATCTGGTGTAAGTGGAAGTTGTTGGCAGATTTGAGTTCTGGGTCGGATTATTGACATGTCCAGATAGCAGAAATTTAAAATCGTATGACTCAGAGTTTCATTGCGCCTACTGATCAATATTTTGCTTCAATTCCTCTCACCCTCTCTTTCCCGCATGACATGGTGCTGTGGCTTTTTTAGTCGAGCGTAACAACACCCGTTTGTAGAATAGTGCAAAAACTTACACGTTATCCCCTGCGTCATTAAATATACTTTGGCTTGGCGGTTTGTGTAGGTATTAAGAAGCAATCAGTCACTTTTTGAAGTTGCTGCCATTTATTGTACCGTTAACTAGTTTTGGAGCCACTGTTGGCTCTTCATCAGATGCAGGTGTCGCAGCTACATTGTATGCTGGACAAAATGCAGCTAAGGTCGTGGTGATTGCATAGCGTCGTGGTATTCTTGACAAATTCATTCCGCTAATGTACACTCTGTCAGCTAAAACACACACACACACACACACACACACACACACACACACACACACACACAAACAAACGCGCGCGCACAGTATTTAGATTTAGGTACACTGGGTTCGTTAATATACATTTTGTCGGTTTACACGCACACTAAGAATATGTACAAACAACTTTTGTTATCTTTGGAGTGTGGCAGGCAAGTGTTTCTATTAAGGTTATCAGCCCTGGCACAGACCGCACTCGCTTGACTATTGAGCTCATGAACATAAGTAGTTAATTTTGTCGTAACTGTCAGTTAACACTACACTGTAAGGAAGTAAATTAGAGCCTATTTCATCTTTTCTATTGAAGGTTTTACTTGTTTCAATGTATCTCTCGAAAAAAAAAAAGAAGAAAGAACCATATCCTACGGGCCGGTTTCCGCGTACTTTAGACGTAGGTTTTCATACAAATTTAAGATGTTTGCGAAACCATTAAGTGAATAATTTAGGTTGTTTTCGTTAAACGTATATTTGATAGTGCCGTGTCTACTGGGGGAATTAAAAATTTTAAGTTCTATTATTTCTTTTCAAAACGAGTGAAGTCAAGTTGCGCATGCGCGATCTTACGCCTAATTCTTCGAATATGCAAGTTTTGAGTTTTAAGATTATTTTATGTGCATTACGGTACACGCAGAATCGGAGAGGAAAGGAATATGTGGAAAACACTGATAAGGAGAAGGGACAGGATGATAGGACATCTGCTAAGACATGAGGGAATGACTTCCATGGTACTAGAGGGAGCTGTAGAGGGCAAAAACTGTAGAGGAAGACAGAGATTGGAATACGTCAAGCAAATAATTGAGGACGTAGGTTGCAAGTGCTTCTCTGAGATGAAGAGGTTAGCACAGGAAAGGAATTCGTGGCGGGCCGCATCAAACCAGTCAGTAGACTGACGACCAAAAAAAAACAAAAAAAGGTACTATATTAATAGTATACACACTTGTTAGTGTTCCACGTAAGGTTAGTGATTCTTGCGATCCGTAGTTAATAGAATACCCCTCTTACTCTAGAGATAAATTTTATAAAAAATTGTAAACACCTATGAGCGAAAAGTAGTTAATTTAGTTCTGGAGTTCTGGGCAGCTGTTGTGACAGATGGTTGTATTGGGAGGAATGCAGTGGCATGGGAATTGGGGAAGTAAATGGGTTTCTTCCATGGTATTGGAAATTACGCTCAAGGGATACGAAAATAGCTAAACACCAAGCGAAGATTAGAACCCTTAAGGCTAAACTGGACAATGCTAGGGAGGAACTGATGATGTTAAAGTGAGAGAAGGGTGAAGACAGACGGGAAGTAATAGCAAGGAACAGGGACCACAGAAAGAGAACAGTATCTGACAGTTTCATCATTGGCACAAACAATAGATTGCCTTGCTGCATCTGTTAACTAAGGAAGAGTCTCAGGTATATGAGTACTCAACAGACTTTGAGCAGGAAACCAACAGATTCAAAAAGGCAGAAAGAAGGAGGAAAGTGTTGTTGTTAACTAGTAGATATGGAAGAGGTGTGGGGCACATCTCGCAAGAAAAATTCAGTGACAGGTACCAGGTCACAAGTTTTTTCCAGCCCAGTGCATGCCTAGCCTAATGTGCAAGGGTTTTACAAAGCAGGGCCGTGTTGTGGTAGTGGGTGGAGCAGGCAACAGTGTTGATAGGGATCAGTGCTACAGAGTTGAGTCTGACCTCGTAAAAAAAGCACCTGCAACGAAGCACACAAATGTAGGCTTGGCTCCTACTTTCATGCAATACGATCGGCCGCAACTGAACAGCTCTCTCACGAGGGTCAGTATGGAATTAGATCAGCTGCTTCAGGTGGCTACTTGGTAAGGCATAGGTTTGGTTTCTGTTGATGCTGTTGGTAGGTGGGACATCACGAGACAGGGCCTTCATCTCAGTAGGAAAGGGAAGAGTAAACTGGCACGGATAATAACAAAATACTTGAGGGAGGGGGCACAGAAACTCAGGGAGTACCTTTTTTTTAGGTTAAGATCAGTTTCCTTCAAGTGATTCAACACTGAACGAAATTAAGCTTAATGAGAAGCTCAGACAGCATGTACTGGAGATGTTAAAATATCACAAGATTCTCAGAAAAGTACAGCGAAAAACAATGTCAGCATATCACAAGATTTTCATAAAAGTACAGTGAAAAATAATGTTAGTATATTGCATCAGAATATAAGGGGGTAAAAAAAAAACAAAGTAGATGAGCTTCTTGTTTGTTTAGAACATTTAGAAACTGAGGGTGGAATAAATGTACTATGCCTGTGTGAACATCATCCGTTCACAAATGTGGAAATGGTATGTGTAGGTGGATATAAGCTTTCAGCAGATGTAAGTAGAAACACTATGGAGAGAGAAGGAGTTGCCATATATGTTAAAATTTATCATAGTGTGAAAAATTTAGAAACTAAAAATTTTTGTGTAAAGCAACGTATAAGATATTATGGCCGTGAGCTTGTAGTAAATAATGGTACGTTTATAATTTTGGTTTTTTATAGGTCCTCATTGTGCAATTTTGAGCTAGTTCTGAAAAACTCGCGTTATTTGTTGTGCAATATGTCATACAGGAGGACTCAAATTACTGTTTCTATGGACTTCAGGGTAGATTTCTGAAGGAGTCTGATAGAAAGCATGATCTCGACCGGTTCTTTCAATTTGACATCAGCTATTGACTTTCCTACTCGTATAGCACAGGAAAGTGGCGTAGTAATAGATAATGTTTTTACAGAAAAAGATAAATTTGACCATGACGAACAACTATTTACAGCATATGACATAGCTCCATACAGTAACGCAAAACAGTCCTCCAAAATAGTGCATTCAATTAATGATTTAACAATTGAAAATTTTAGGGAAAGCTTACAACAGTTAGACCGGGATGAGGTGTACAGGGAACCTGACACTAATTTAAAATTTAACCTATTTCGTGATACCTTTGTGAGTATATTTGAAAACAGTTAAGTTTAATTGTAAGAAACCATCTAAAGAGCCATGCTAACTAAACGGATAAATATATCCTTTAAAGAGAAAGAGGAAATGCATGTTATAGCTAGAAGGTATAATGACCCAGAAGCATTCAAACATTATAAAAACCACTGTATTGTATTAAGAAAATTTATTAAAAATCCAGAAGTTTGTGCATTATGTCTGAGATTAGCACCTTGTATAATAAAATTAAAACGATTTGGAATATTGTTAGAAGGGAAACAGGGCAACTGAGAGCACGGGCAGACTGTATTTCAATCGAACTAAATTAAGTTTATTAACAAAAAGTCAGAAGTCGAAAATATTTTAATATTCATTTTTTAAGTGTGGAAGATAAAATAGGATCCAGCTGTTGAGTAGAAAATGCAAGTTAGTATATGGAAGAGGCAATACCTATGCAGGTTGATAAAATTGAAATTCAGGTCACCTCTATAACTGAAATTAGGAAAATAATAAAAATGATTCAAATGGCTCTGAGCACTATGGCACTTAACATCTATGGTCATCAGTCCCAGGAAAATAATAAACTCACTCAAAAGTGAAAGTTTTCACGGAATTTATGGCATTTTCAACAGAGTACTAAAAGCTTATTCCCAACAGACAAGTAGGATTCTCAGACACATATGTAGTAGCTCACTGAAACAGGGCATTTTTCTGGATATACTGAAATATGCTATTCTTAAACCATTGCATACAGAAGGGGTAGATCTGATGCTAACAACTACTGCTCAATCTCACTTCTGACAGCTTTATAGAAAATTATTGAAAAAGTAATGTATTCAAGAGAATCTTCAGATATTTGTAAAAATGAAATACTAACAAAATGTCAGTTCGGTTTTCAGAAAGGTTTTTGAAAAGAAAATGATATGTATGCTTTCACTGATCAGATATTAAATGCATTGAACAACCGAACACCACCTATAGGAACGTTCTGCGATCTCTCAAAGGATTTTAGCTGTGTAAATCATGAAATTCTTCTAGATAAGCGTATTTTGGCGTGAGTGGGACAGTGTACAAATGGTTTACTTCATATTTAACTGGAAGAATGTAGAAGGTTAAAATTAATAGTACAGATAGAATACAAAAATCAGCAGTGTCCTCAAACTGGGGAGGTATCAAGAATGGTCTCCCACAGGGTTCAGTGATGGGTCCCTCATGTTTCATATATTAATATGAAGATGCAAAGCTAGTTCTTTTTGCTGATGATAAAAGTACAGTAATCACACCCAACAAAAAAGAATTAGCTGAGGAAATTGTAAATAATGTCTTGCAGAAAATTATTTAGTGGTTGCTAGTGGACTCTCACAAAATTTTGAGAAAATACAGTATTTATGGTTCTATTGCATAACATTATTTGGTAAACCTAGACTTTGAACAGAAGTCTGTTGCTAAGGCGGAATATTCAAATTTCTGAGTGTGTGCTGTGACAAGAAATTGAACTGGAAGAAATACATTGATGATCTTCTGAAAAGTTTAGGTCCAGATGCTTATGCTATTACAGTTATTGCAAAAATTGGTGATAAACATATCGGTAAATTAGCCCACTATGCCTATTTTCATCCACTGATTTCATATGACATCAGATTTTGGGGTAATTCGTCATTAAGAGAAAAGTATTCATTGCACAAAAGCGTGTAATCAGAATAATAGCTAGAGCCTGTCTAAGATTACCTTGCAGACATTTATTTAAGGAAATCCGGATATTCACTTATGAAATTTGTTATTACTAATTCATTCAAATTTTTAAAAAAATAACAAAGTGCTTAGCCAGAACGATAGAAGAAAGGATGCTTTTCACTATTCTGGGTTAAGCCTAACTTTAACATGCAAAGAGGTGAATTATGCTGCCACAAAAATCTTTGGTCGTTTACCAAATAGCATTAAAAGTCTGACAGTTAGCCAACCAACATTTACAAACAAATTAAAAGAATTTCTGATTGACAACCTCTCCTACTCAATAGATGAATTTTTAGGTACGAAGTAGCAATTGTAAAAAGAAAAAGAAAAAGGAAACATACGTTACACTGAATGTTTCTCATCATTACGAAATATCGTATTCTTGAGCTATGAAACAAATAAGAATGTAATGTAAGGTTTCTCCTCCATTTTGTTTTTGGCTAAGTGTTGGCGGTCTACCATTCGTCTTCGTTGACGAGATGACGAGACCCCACAGCAACGGCTCTTCACAGACGGCTACCGTTTTCGCCTGCAGCTGTTTGCGCTTCGCGTTGAAAGCTGTCAAAAGCACTGACAGATGGCAGGCATTTACTTAAGGTGGCCCACCTGTAGACGTGTCTGGGCAAAGAAGAAGACATGTACTAAAATTTCATGCGTGGAGCGGCATTTTTTCGCGTATCTCAATGTCTATATGTCATATCTCATGAACTGTGTACCGTACGATAATATATTTGTGTGGGTACACTCAGCAGCATATGTGAATACTGTGTGCAAAATGTGTTGCGAACAGAGTTAGTAGGAAAGAAATAATATATTTAAACGTCATGCTAAATACGGTGGTTTTTCACGCATGTCATTATTTACGACTTCATATCTTCTCAGCTATAATCGGTACGTGATTCTTACCCCTACAGCGAATGTTGCCTGACAGTAAGAGATATGTGTACCAAGTTTGGTTGAAATCGGTCCAATGGTTTAGGAGGAGATGCGGAAAACCCACGCACACACATTTTTATAAAAATGTATGGATATTAGAGTCGAAATGAAAAGTTATAGCACTGCCTAAATAAGAGCTTCAGCTGCCACTTGGATACTCCTGTTGCTATCGATAAGTGAAGTGTATAAGGTTAGCAGTCATCCGGCTTTAATGGTATAGATAATGATATGTTGTTGTTGTTGTGGTCTTCAGTCCTGAGACTGGTTTGATGCAGCTCTCCATGCTACTCAATCCTGTGCAAGCTTCTTCATCTCCCAGTACCTACTGCAACCTACATCCTTCTGAATCTGCTTAGTGTATTCATCTCTTGGTCTCCCTCTACGATTTTTACCCTCCACGCTGCCCTCCAATGCTAAATTTGTGATCCCTTGATGCCTCAAAACATGTCCTACCAACCGATCCCTTCTTCTAGTCAAGTTGTGCCACAAACTTCTCTTCTCCCCAATCCTATTCAATACCTCCTCATTAGTTACGTGATCTACCCACCTTATCTTCAGCATTCTTCTGTAGCACCACATTTAGAAAGTTTCTAGTCTCTTCTTGTCCAAACTGGTTATCGTCCATGTTTCACTTCCATACATGGCTACACTCCATAAAAATATTTTCAGAAACGACTTCCTGACACTTAAACCAATACTCGATGTTAACAAATTTTTCTTCTTCAGAAACGATTTCCTTGCCATTGCCAGTCTACATTTTATATCCTCTCTACTTCGACCATCATCAGTTATTTTACTCCCTAAATAGCAAAACTCCTTTACTACTTTAAGTGTCTCATTTCCTAATCTAATCCCCTCAGCATCACCCGATTTAATTTGACTGCATTCCATTATCCTCGTTTTGCTTTTGTTGATATTCATCTTATATCCTCCTTTCAAGACACTGTCCATTCCGTTCAACTGCTCTTCCAAGTCCTTTGCTGTCTCTGACAGAATTAGAATGTCATCGGCGAACCTCAAAGTTTTTACTTCTTCTCCATGAATTTTAATACCTACTCTGAGTTTTTCTTTTGTTTCCTTTACTGCTTGCTCAATATACAGATTGAATAACATCGGGGAGAGGCTACAGCCCTGTCTCACTCCTTTCCCAACCACTGCTTCCCTTCCATGTCCCTCGACTCTTATAACTGCCATCTGGTTTCTGTACAAATTGTAAATAGCCTTTCGCTCCCTGTATTTCACCCCTGCCACCTTCAGAATTTGAAAGAGAGTATTCCAGTTAACATTGTCAAAAGCTTTCTCTAAGTCTACAAATGCTAGAAAGGTAGGTTTGCCTTTTCTTAATCTTTCTTCTAAGATAATGATATACATTGGCTTAAAGATTGACGACTTCTTGTTCGGTAACGGAACTACGCTTATTTTTTTATTTCCTAATGTTATTAGCATTTAATGGCATTTTTATTCTGCGATTTTCATTGCAGGTGCTGATTCTTAGCAATAGGACAATATTTCACTGTAATTAATACAAGAACCTTATTTCTTTTCGACACAACAATGCTACTACGCAGCTGAAAGGGGCCATTAGCACGGAAATTTTAATGTCCTTATTCCACACATCGAAGCAAATTTCGTGCTCGATTCATGATAATGGTGATATTATAACACGAAGAATCCGTCCTTAGATTGGACAGGGTTCGCCGACCTTAAATTTAAATGGCATACGTAAGCAAGTAGAGTGTGTGGTGAACAATTCGTAATCTGGACAAAGCTTTCTATAATTTTAGTCGAGAGCTATTCTGATAGTGTCATTATTTTCTAATTACAGGGTCGTCGTTTAACTTCTTTACGAGCGATCTTTTTCTCCAGTCTCTTCCGTTATGCACAGTGATCAACATATCCAGTGGACACTGAACGGTAGTAAGGAAAATCGGAAAAGTATTCAGAGGTAAACGAAATGCAGAAATACTGAAGCGTGAGACCAGGAGTAGAATATGATTTTCCTATTATTGATTAGCATCTTAATGACGAATTAGCTTGTTTGGTGCTGCACTGCGAATAGAGTCTGTGATATTAGGGAAGCACGTTGTTCCAGTTCTATTGGATAGCGCGCTCACTTCACTAGTAATATCGTAGTGAAATTGCGAACCGTGAATTCTGCCTTTGCTCAGAGGCTAAAATTGTGAAACATTTCCTTTGCTTGACGTCCGAGTGCCGTAACACTAACAGCTGCAGAACCCATTACGAAACTGATTTATACCATAACACAACAACGTCGACTTAATGCATCTGTGCCTTCAGATTAAAGGCAGTTCCTCGATTGTGCTTCAGCATCTGTGCTCTGGTAATCACTATGAAGTATGATAAAGGGTGCTTTCTGCTGTATCCATATCTTCAAGTTCCGTTCAGGGATGAAACGGAGAATATTACTGCCAGTACGCCTCCGTGCGGGCTGTTGTTATTCTAATTACATCTTCACGGTCTCTTAGTGATTCCTTGCTCAGGGGCTAAAGAAATGTCCGCAGTTACCGCCCTGAAAGCTGATTCTAAATATTTCGCAAACAGCTTCTGGCAGGTTTTTTCAGCTGGGATTTTTCAACTTCCACGTTACCCCCTCTGAACAGTCAAATGAGTCTGTGTAAGTAGTTTTCATAGCGAAGTCTTAGAATTTCACAGAATTTCCCTAGAGGGTTAGCTTATCACCTACAGCCATAGCTAATGTCAACTATGAACTGAAATGGCCGCAGGATATCTGAGGCACATTTTTATGCAAGGATTGACAATTATTTTTGAAGAAATGTTTTTCTTGATAAGCATGTATTCAGGGATTCATACTGATGTCTCGCGTACTTTTTCGTTAGGATCCATCAAAAGCAATCTGTTTTTCACGAGGCCGAATAGTGTGATCCGAAGTGATATGGGTGAAATTCGTGTGGACTCAATGCAGCACCAGAAAAAAAATTATTACTGGATTAATGACATCGAAAGTTAAAAATGACGTTGGCGGAAGCCATTTTCAACAAACAAGGAAGCGATTTTTTCCAGTTGACATATTTCATAAAGTTTGAGGAAAATTTCTTTTTTGATGGAATTAGAAAATGAGAAACCCGTTTGAAAAAGTCTTTTATTAGTCGAGGAAGGCTATGTAGAGAGGAAAATACGACAGTTAATAGAACTGCGTTTGCGCGATAACATGTACTTGTCCACGCGAGGGGTTAATTTCATCGGATGGTGACTGCTTTCATTCTGTGTCACAGCGGCTTGAAATGATTGCTGAAATAACCTGACCCCTAATGATTGGTGACCAATGGTTAGATTCCTCACTGCAAAATGCAATGCGGCTGAAATTCACAAAAAAAAATGGTTCAAATGGCTCTGAGCGCTATGGGACTTAACATCGATGGTCATCAGTCCCCTAGAACTTAGAACTACTTAAACCTAACTAACCTAAGGACATCACACAACACCCAGTCATCACGAGGCAGAGAAAATCCCTGACCCCGCCGGGAATCGAACCCGGGAACCCGGGCGTGGGAAGCGAGAACGCTACCGCACGACCACGAGCTGCGGACAAATTCACAAAACATTTAACATTTTCTGGGCTTTCATCAGTGAGTGATGGAAAAGTAAGACAATTAGGAGAGGACGTAGGGGCAGATGTGTATGACAAGTGATAGGTCAAAGGTCAGGCGTTGAGGCCGATGACTCTGCCGAGCGCACTTAAAGAAAAAGTATTGATGGAAACAGTCCCCTCTCAATAGTTAATTTGTTATGCAATTGTCACGGGTGTTGCAGGCAACCTTATGACAAAGTGAAATTGGGAAACCGACTTACAAGAAATTTTACATCTACATCTACATGGATACTCTGCAGATCACATTTAAGTGCCTGGAAGAGGGTTCATCGAACTGCCTTCACGATTCTCTATTATTCCTATCTCGTATAGCGCCCAGGAAGAACGGACACCAATATCTTTCCGTACGAACTCTGATTTCCCTTATTTTATCGTGGTTATCGTTTCTCCCTATGTAGGTCGGTCTCAACAAAATATTTTCGCATTCGGAGGACAAAGTTGCTGAAACTTCCTGGCAGATTAAAACTGTGTGCCGGACCGAGACTCGAAATCGGGACCTTTGCCTTTCATGGGCAAGTGCTCTACCAACTGAGCTACCCAAGCACGACTCACGCCCGGCCCTCACAGCTTCACTTCTGCCAGTACCTCGTCTCCTACCTTTCAAACTTTACAGAAGCTCTCCTGCGAACCTTGCAGAACTAGCACTCCTGAAAGAAAGGATATTGCGGGGACATGGCTTAGCCACAGCCTGGGGGATGTTTCCAGAAGGAGATTTTTCACTCTGCAGCGGAGTGTGCGCTGCAAGGTTCGCAGGAGAGCTTCTGTAAAGTTTGAAAGGTAGGAGACGAGGTACTGGCAGAAGTGAAGCTGTGAGGGCCGGGCGTGAGTCGTGCTTGGGTAGCTCAGTTGGTAGAGCACTTGCCCATGAAAGGCAAAGGTCCCGATTTCGAGTCTCGGTCCGGCACACAGTTTTAATCTGCCAGGAAGTTTCAGCAACTTTGTCCTCCGAATGCGAAAATATTTTGTTGAGACCGACCTACATAGGGAGAAACGATAACCACGATAAAATAAGGGAAATCAGAGTTCGTACGGAAAGATATTGGTGTCCGTTCTTCCTGGGCGCTATACGAGATAGGAATAATAGAGAATCGTGAAGGCAGTTCGATGAACCCTCTTCCAGGCACTTAAATGTGATCTGCAGAGTATCCATGTAGATGTAGATGTAAAATTTCTTGTAAGTCGGTTTCCCAATTTCACTTTGTCATAAGGTTGCCTGCAACACCCGTGACAATTGCATAACAAATTAACTATTGAGAGGGGACTGTTTCCATCAATACTTTTTCTTTAAGTGCGCTCGGCAGAGTCATCGGCCTCAACGCCTGACCTTTGACCTATCACTTGTCATACACATCTGCCCCTACGTCCTCTCCTAATTGTCTTACTTTTCCATCACTCACTGATGAAAGCCCAGAAAATGTTAAATGTTTTGTGAATTTGTCCGCAGCTCGTGGTCGTGCGGTAGCGTTCTCGCTTCCCACGCCCGGGTTCCCGGGTTCGATTCCCGGCGGGGTCAGGGATTTTCTCTGCCTCGTGATGACTGGGTGTTGTGTGATGTCCTTAGGTTAGTTAGGTTTAAGTAGTTCTAAGTTCTAGGGGACTGATGACCATCGATGTTAAGTCCCATAGCGCTCAGAGCCATTTGAACCATTTTTTTTTTGTGAATTTCAGCCGCATTGCATTTTGCAGTGAGGAATCTAACCATTGGTCACCAATCATTAGGGGTCAGGTTATTTCAGCAATCATTTCAAGCCGCTGTGACACAGAATGAAAGCAGTCACCATCCGATGAAATTAACCCCTCGCGTGGACAAGTACATGTTATCGCGCAAACGCAGTTCTATTAACTGTCGTATTTTCCTCTCTACATAGCCTTCCTCGACTAATAAAAGACTTTTTCAAACGGGTTTCTCATTTTCTAATTCCATCAAAAAAGAAATTTTCCTCAAACTTTATGAAATATGTCAACTGGAAAAAATCGCTTCCTTGTTTGTTGAAAATGGCTTCCGCCAACGTCATTTTTAACTTTCGATGTCATTAATCCAGTAATAATTTTTTTTCTGGTGCTGCATTGAGTCCACACGAATTTCACCCATATCACTTCGGATCACACTATTCGGCCTCGTGAAAAACAGATTGCTTTTGATGGATCCTAACGAAAAAGTACGCGAGACATCAGTATGAATCCCTGAATACATGCTTATCAAGAAAAACATTTCTTCAAAAATAATTGTCAATCCTTGCATAAAAATGTGCCTACGCCTTTCTATTAACAAACATAATCAAAAAGCATATAAAAAATACTAGAAAATGCAAAATTCTGCTAATGGTCTGAGCTCATGTGTATTTAGGCCAATGCTATAATGCTGGAGATAAAGATGTTTCCTTCATAGTGACTTGTAATGAAACATAGGTTCTTTCGTCAACGTTGCTACCAAACAACTATCCATACAGTGCGTCAAAAACAGAGATAAATAACCTGCATTGGATATTATGACAACTGTTTTTTTGATAACACGAAGGTGCGCTCACCCAGAATATCATGGAGCCCAGAACGGAGAAGTACCGGATAGCGTCAGGCACTTTTTAAATTCAGACGTGTGATTCAGAACTGAAGACGTGGAAAGCTGTAATCTGGAAATTGTTATGTGAGGATAGTCCATGTCTAGACGCATGGTTCGCTGTTGGAATGTTTCGAATTCCCTCCTTACAACCTTCAGGTTCCAGCAAGTGGCTATTGCCGCTATCTCTTCTGTACCTCAAGAAAAGTCTTAAATCGCAATCGTTTGAAAACAGGAAAAGTGATGGAAATTTCATTTCTGGGTTACCTGGAGTCTCGGTTTATAACTGAGCTACAGTATATATAAATATTTCTAAAAAAAATTATTTTGCTTTAGAAACGCGTCTCAATAAATAGTTCAAATACATCCTTTTGTGTAATGTATGTAGATAGGCACGCCTATAACAAAATTAAGTAGTGATAATTTTTAAGTAGAAACGAGTAACTCAGAGGCAAATTACTTGTAAAAAACTATAAAAAGTCCGTTTAAACTGAAATGTCAGTGATTAACAACCTGCTCTGCCTAATGTCCAGTTACCATTTAATTGTTTAATGGCGTACAAAGGAGGGCTTGTCACTTTGACTGTTGTAAGTCATCGATGTGCGCGTCAGGGAGGGAGAGAGAGAGAGAGAGAGAGAGCAACTTGTATTACTGTTAAACAATCTTTGGTCCTGCTGTGGCGCAGTCTTTGCCTCTGTGGAGTGACATGTGGTAGGAGAAGGACGTATTCAGTGGTGCTGCATTGACTTGTGATGGCATCTGCTAGATGAAGAAAGATTTATGTTAGATTGGTCAAAGCTGAGAGAAAGAGCGCCACAATTCTCTGAGTCCTGCGTTAACATATCACCCGATTAAGCTATTTGATTTTTATAGAAACTCTGTGTTAACATTATACCCTTTTTACATAATTGTCCACTTTGTTTAGTGTAGTATTGTTCAGACCAATGATATGTGTGAAGATTACACGAAGTTTTAGTCTGTATTTTTGACATGGATTATCATTACATAGGAGTAGTTATTCTCCGCGTCCAACTGTTTAAAAAAGGTTTATCATTACGCATTACTACATTGCACCATGTGGTATGCAACAGTTTCAGCGTTGTTTGGAAATTTATTTAAAAGTAGACATGTAGCTTAGCCGTTGCTTGCATGCTCTCTGCTGTTGTGCTTTCGAGAAATCTGCAACAGTGTTGTCAAGACGCGAGGTAAGAGGAAATTTTCATGACGGCCTGTTGCACTTTTAATATAGAGACAAGTTGTATTCGGATCGGCTCAACTCAATTCAAATTAGGTTCTGTTAACTCAAAGGCTACCAACGAATTTAAGCTGTATAGCAGTATGTGGGTAGATAGTTTTTATTGTAAGTAGATATTTTATAGAGAGGGAGATAAATTTGGAATAAATTTCATAAACAAGCGCATAGTGGGGAACTTACAAAGTTACCAGCAACGTTAACGGCTGTGGCAAGCCGACTTCACCTGGCAACTAAGTTTCGCTTGCGGGAACAGCATCTAAAAAGCCAAATCTATGCCTAAAGCATTAAGCAGCATCTCACAGATGTTATGTTACAAGGTGACGGAATTCTGTGGCCACGGTTAACTTGTTCCACGCTATTTTTGCAGTTTATATGTAGCCAATCGACCGTTGATTTAGAGACCACGCAGACAGTCGTTTTGTTTCGAGAACGAGGTATCTGTTTGTAGGAATGTTAACAAATTAGTGTCATAGATGAATGATGGGTCTCGACGAATAAATTCTGCCAATCAGCGAGCACCGTAACCACTCTCTCGGTCGGCGCGACGTGCTCAGCGTAAGGTGAGAGGTAATTGCACTGCGTAGCCGATGCGAGGGCTCATCGCCGTAATGAAGCCATTCATAAGGCGCCTCGCGGAAAGCCGTCACTGCTCGGCAGATTAACGACGACGGTCCTAATTATAGGGGGAAGCCAGTGCTGATGTTTGCTAGTTGGGTTTGATTAAAATGAAAATCGTAATTTTTCCCGAGCTTATGAACAGATGGTGGGGAGAGGGACACTCGATAATTAGAAAGAGAAGCTGTTTGAGGTTTTGTGTCCGATTATTCAAAATATTTTTTTGTTTTCAGTTCGGCGCTGACGTTGATTTCGGGACGGTGCCGCGCCATAACCCTCTTCGTAAACGCACGTTGTCGAAATTAGTTGAAAGAACGGAGCTCTATATCTACACTCCTGGAAATTGAAATAGGAACACCGTGAATTCATCGTCCCAGGAAGGGGAAACTTTATTGACACATTCCTGGGGTCAGATACATCACATGATCACACTGACAGAACCACAGGCACATAGACACAGGCAACAGAGCATGCACAATGTCGGCACTAGTACAGTGTATATCCACCTTTCGCAGCAATGCAGGCTGCTATTCTCCCATGGAGACGATCGTAGAGATGCTGGATGTAGTCCTGTGGAACGGCTTGCCATGCCATTACCACCTGGCGCCTCAGTTGGACCAGCGTTCGTGCTGGACGTGCAGACCGCGTGAGACGACGCTTCATCCAGTCCCAAAAATGCTCAATGGGGGACAGATCCGGAAATCTTGCTGGCCAGGGTAGTTGACTTACACCTTCTAGAGCACGTTGGGTGGCACGGGATACATGCGGACGTGCATTGTCCTGTTGGAACAGCAAGTTCCCTTGCCGGTCTAGGAATGGTAGAACGATGGGTTCGATGTCGGTTTGGATGTACCGTGCACTATTCAGTGTCCCCTCGACGATCACCAGTGGTGTACGGCCAGTGTAGGAGATCGCTCCCCACACCATGATGCCGGGTGTTGGCCCTGTGTGCCTCGGTCGTATGCAGTCCTGATTGTGGCGCTCACCTGCACGGCGCCAAACACGCATACGACCATCATTGGCACCAAGGCAGAAGCGACTCTCATCGCTGAAGACGACACGTCTCCATTCGTCCCTCCATTCACGCCTGTCGCGACACCACTGGAGGTGGGCTGCACGATGTTGGGGCGTGAGCGCAAGACGGCCTAACGGTGTGCGGGACCGTAGCCCAGCTTCATGGAGACGGTTGCGAATGGTCCTCGCCGATACCCCAGGAGCAACAGTGTCCCTAATTTGCTGGGAAGTGGCGGCGCGGTCCCCTACGGCACTGCGTAGGATCCTACGGTCTTGGCGTGCATCCGTGCGTCGCTGCGGTCCGGTCCCAGGTCGACGGGCACGTGCACCTTCCGCCGACCACTGGCGACAACATCGATGTACTGTGGAGACCTCACGCCCCACGTGTTGAGCAATTCGGCGGTACGTCCACCCGGCCTCCCGCATGCTCACTATACGCCCTCGCTCAAAGTCCGTCAACTGCACATACGGTTCACGTCCACGCTGTCGCGGCATGCTACCAGTGTTAAAGACTGCGATGGAGCTCCGTATGCCACGGCAAACTGGCTGACACTGACGGCGGCGGTGCACAAATGCTGCGCAGCTAGCGCCATTCGACGGCCAACACCGCGGTTCCTGGTGTGTTCGCTGTGCCGTGCGTGTGATCATTGCTTGTACAGCCCTCTCGCAGTGTCCGGAGCAAGTATGGTGAGTCTGACACACCGGTGTCAATGTGTTCTTTTTTCCATTTCCAGGAGTGCATATAAGCAGCAGTGTTGTAGTGGTTTATAATACATAAAAGTTAGGGGTCCAACAGTTTCTGTCTAATGTCGAATGCAAATCAACACGCTCACCCGTGGGGTGGCCGCAGTGTCAACAAACCTGAGACATCGCCAGCCAGAACGCAGTTCGCAACAGACACCGCCGGAGGGCGGGGGAACAGCCCGCGGGGCTGTTTTCACGTCGAGCAAGTTCTGCAGCGGCTGGAGCAGTCGACGTGCTGTAGAAATCTTTTATGAACTCATTGCTTTATTTGGCGGCTGTGCCACGCCGCTTGAGCCCAGGAGCTGTGATGAAAGTTGAGTGCTGTATCCGGTTAACCACTGCCATAGGCTGTCGAATTTCCATTAGTCTTAACTCGTTTCCAAAATTACCCACGTCGTTATAAAAACTCTCTACGTCGTACTGACTTAACGCATAGAGACAAACTGAAGTACCTGTCTGTTTTAGTGAAAGCGGCAGTGTTATCTAATTACCTGATTGTTATCACGAGAAAGAAGACAGGCGTTCTACGGATCGGAGCGTGGAATGTCAGATCCCGTAATCGGTCAGGTAGGTTAGAAAATTTAAAAAGGGAAATGGTTAGGAGGTTAGAAAATTTAAAAAGGGAAATGGTTAGGTTCAAGTTAGATATAGTGGGAATTAGTGAAGTTCGGTGGCAGGAGGAACAAGACTTTTGGTCAGGTGAATACAGGGTGTGTAAATACAAAATCAAATAGGGGTAATACAGGAGTAGGTTTAATAATGAATAAAAAAAATAGAAGTACGGGTAATCTACTACAAACAGCATAGTGAACGCATTATTGTGACCAAGATAGACACGAAGCCCATGCCTACTACAGTAGTACAAGCTTATATGCCAACTAGCTCTGCAGATGATGAAGAAATTGAAGAAATGTATTATGAGATAAAAGAAATTATTCAGATAGTGAAGGGAGACGAAAATTTAATAGTCATGGGTGACTGGAATTCGGTAGTAGGAAAAGGGAGAGAAGGAAACATAGTAGGTGAATATGGATTGGGGCTAAGAAATGAAAGAGAAAGCCGCCTGGTAGAATTTTGCACAGAGCATAACTTAATCATAGCTAATACTTGGTTTAAGAATCATGAATGAAAGTTCTATACATGGAAGAACCCTGGAGATACTAAAAGGTATCAGATAGATTATATAATGGTAAGACAGAGATGTAGGAACCAGGATTTAAACTGTAAGACATTTTCAGGGGCAGATGTGGACTCTGACCACAATCTATTGGTTATGAACTGTGGATTAAAACTGAAGAAACTGCAAAAAGATGGGAATTTAAGGAGATGGGACCTGGATAAACTGAAACAACCAGAGGTTGTACAGAGTTTCAGGGAGAGCATAAGGGAACAATTGACAGGAGTGGGGAAAAGAAATACAGTAGAAGAAGAAAGGGTAGCTTTGAGGGATGTAATAGTGAAGGCAGCAGAGGATTAAATAGGTAAAAAAAACGAGCGCTAGTAAAAACTCTTTGGTAACAGATGAAATATTGAATTTAATTGATGAAAGGAGAAAATAGAAAAATGCAGTAAATGAAGGAGGCAAAAAGGAATACAAACGTCTCAAAAATGAGATCGACAGGAAGTGCAAAATGGCTAAGCATGGATGGCTAGAGGACAAATGTAAGGATGTAGAGGCTTATCTCACTAGGGGTAAGATAGGTACTGCCTATAGGAAAATTAAAGAGACCTTTGGAGAAAGGAGAACCAATTGCATGAATATCAAGAGCTTTGATGGAAACCCAGTTCTAAGCAAAGAAGGGAGAGCAGAAAGGTGGAAGCAGTATATAGAGGGTCTATACAAGGGCGATGTACTTGAGGACAATATTATGGATATCGAAGAGGATGTAGATGAAGATGAAATGGGAGATACGATACTGCGTGAACAGTTTGACAGGGCACTGAAAGACCTGAGTCGAAACAAGGCCTCCAGAGTAGACAACATTCCATTAGAACTACTGACAGCGTTGGGAGAGCCAGTCCTGACAAAACTCTACCATCTGGTGAGCAAGATGTATGAGACAGGCGAAGTATCCTCAGACTTCAAGAAGAATATAATAACTCCAATCCCAAAGATAGCAGGTGTTGACAGATGTGAAAATTACCGAACTATCAGTTTAATAAGTCACAACTGCAAAATACTAACGCGAATTCTTTACAGACGAATGGAAAAACTGATAGAAGCCGACCTCGGGGAAGATCAGTTTGGATTCCGTAGAAATGTTGGAACACGTGAGGTAATACTGACCCTACGACTTATCTTAGAAGAAAGATTAAGGAAAGGCAAACCTACGTTTCTAGCATTTTTAGACTTAGAGAAAGCTTTTGACAATGTTGATTGGAATACTATCTTTCATATTCTGAAGGTGGCAGGGGTAAAATACAGGGAGTGAAAGGCTGTTTACAATTTGTACAGAAACCAGATGGCAGTTGTAAGAGTCGAGGGGCATGAAAGGGAAGCAGTGGTTGGGAAGGGAGTGAGATAGGGTTGTAGCCTATCCCTGATGTTATTCAATCTGTATATTGAGCAAGCAGTAAAGGAAACAAAGGAAAAATTCGGAGTAGGTATTAAAATCCATGGAGAAGAAATAAAAACTGAGATTCGCCGATGACATTGTAATTCTGTCAGAGATAGCAAAGGACTTGGAAGACCACGGAATGGACAGTGTCTTGAAAGGAGGATATAAGATGAACATCAACAAAAGCAAAACGAGGATAATGGAATGTAGTCAAATTAAATCTGGTGGTGCTGAGGGAATTAGATTAGGAAATGAGACACTTAAAGTAGTAAAGGAGCTTTGCTATTTGGGGAGCAAAACAACTGATGATGGTCGAAGTAGAGAGGATATAAAATGTAGACTGGCAATGGCAAGGAAAGCGTTTCTGAAGAAGAAAAATTTGTTAACATCGAGTAAGGATTTAAATGGCAGGAAGTCGTTTCTGAAAGTATTTGTATGGAGTGTAGCCTTGTATGGAAGTGAAACATGGACGAAATATAGTTTAGACAAAAAGAGAATAGAAGCTTTCGAAATGTGGTGCTACAGACGAATGCTGAAGATTAGATGGGTAGATCACATAACTAATGAGGAGGTATTGAATAGGATTGGGGAGAAGCGGAGCTCGTGGCACAGCTTGACTAGAAGAAGGGATCGGTTGGTAGGACATGTTCTGAGGCATCAAAGGATCACCAATTTAGTATTGGAGGACAGCGTGGAGGGTAAAAATCGTAGAGGGAGACCAAGAGATGGATACACTAACCAGATTCAGAAGGATGGAGGCTGCAGTAAAAATTTTGTTTTTTAACCCAAACAGCTTTTACTGCAGTTGCAGCATCTTCAGTGGCCTTTTATTTTATGGCTGTTAAAGATAAAGAATGTTCTTTACTGTTTGCATGCTTGTAACTATTAGTTTTGAAATCGTAATTACAGATATTTGAAAAAACACATAAAATTATGAATTCATACCTTTTTACTACATGGTGTGGTTTTTCTGATGTATTGAGTTTCTACAGTGACTGTTTTGTTCCACAGTTTGTCATCTGCAACCACTTACACCTTAAGGTAGACAAAACCCCTTCGTTGGTAGCCCTGCACAAGACCGTATGGATGTCAGAGCTCTCATGAAAGATAACCAATTTAGGTTGTAATTAATTGTAGTTGAACACTTTTAACTAATTAAATACGTTCTTTAGTGTACTCTTCAAGCTCACCATTAAATTTTTTTCTTCTATTTGCGCAATGTCCACCAGTGCGGATAGTATTTGCTTCGTGATACATTACCCGTGTTAAAATGGACCGTTTACCAATTGCGGAAAAGGTCGTTATCGTGTTGATGTATGGCTATTGTGATCAAAATGCCCAACGGGCGTGTGTTATGTATGTTGTTCGGTATCCTGGACGACATCATCCAAGTGTCGGGATCGTTCGCCGGATAGTTACGTTATTTAAGGAAACAGGAAGGGTTCAGCCACATGTGAAATGTGAGCCACAACCTAATGATGATACCCAAGTAGGTGTTTTAGCTGCTGTCGCCGCTAATCCACACATCAGTAGCAGACAAATTGCGCGAGAATCGGGAATCTCAAAAACGTCAGTGTTGAGAATGCTACATCAACATCCATTGCACCCGTACCATATTTCTATGCACCAGGATTTGCTTGGCAATTCTGCAGTTCTGCCACGGGGTACAAGAGAAATTACGGGACGATCATAGACTTTTTGCACGCGTTCTATTTAGCGACGAAGCGTCATTCACCTACAGCGGTAACGTAAACCGGCATAATATGCACTATTGGGCAACGGAAAATCCACGATGGCTACGACAAGTGGAACATCAGCGACCTTGGCGGGTTAATGTATGGTGCGGCATTATGGGAGGAAGCATAACTGGCCCCCATTTTATCGATGGCAATCTAAATGGTGCGATGTATGCTGATTTTTCTACGTAATGTTCTACCGATGTTACTACAAGATGTTTCACTGCATGACAGAATGGCTATGTACTTCGAACATGATGGATATCCGACACATAGCTCGCGTGTGGTGCGGTATTGTATAGCATATTTCATAGCAGGTGGATTGGTCGTCGAAGCACCATACCATGGCCTGCACGTTCACCGGATCTGAAGTCCCCGGATTTCTTTTTGTGAGAAAGTTCAAGGATATTTGCTATCGTAATCCACTGACAACGCCTGACATCATGCGTCAGCGCCTTGTCAATACATGTCAATGCACGTGCGTAGCCGGCCGAAGTGGCCGTGCGGTTAAAGGCGCTGCAGTCTGGAACCGCAAGACCGCTACGGTCGCAGGTTCGAATCCTGCCTCGGGCATGGATGTTTTTGATGTCCTTAGGTTAGTTAGGTTTAACTAGTTCTAAGTTCTAGGGGACTAATGACCTCAGCAGTTGAGTCCCATAGTGCTCAGAGCCATTTGAACCAATGCATGTGCGAACATTACGGTAGGCGAACTACTCGCTGTTGAGAGGAATGTCGTTACACGTATTGCCAAATGCATTGAGGTTCACGGACATCATTTTGAGCATTTAGTGCATTAATGTGGTATTTACAGGTAATCACGGTATAACAGCACGCGTTTTCAGAAATAATAAGTTCACAAAGGTACATGTATCACATTGGAACAACCGAAATAAAATTATTCAAACGTACCTACGTTCTGTATTGTAATTTAGAAAACCTACCTGTTACCAACTGTTCGTCTAAAATAGTGAGCCATATGTTTGTGACTTTTACAGCGCCATCTATCAGAAAGCGAAACAAGTGGTCCAACTAAAACATTCATATTTCTTTACATACTACACGAATATGTAATAAAAATGGGGGTTCCTATTTAAAAAAACACAATTGATATCCGTTTGACCCATGGCAGCGTCATCTAGCGGGGCAACCATAGCGCCATCTGTTTTCCCCCTTCAAGCTAGACAAGTTTGACGCGTATTTCGTGAGATATTTGGCCCGGTCACGATCAATGGACCACCCTGTATACTGAGCTGTCACTGTCACTGTATCACTGTTTACCGGCTGCAAAAACAAACATGGCGGACAGTGGAACAGTTGAAGGTGTAAAAACAAGATGGCTAACGGTGGAAGAGTTGGCGTTCCTGGCGGTTGTTCTGAATTTTTCAGAGGTGTCTGTGGATTGTGTGTGTGTGTGTGTGTGTGTTTGTGTGTGTGAGAGAGAGAGAGAGAGGAGAGAGAGAGAGAGAGGGAGAGAGAGAGAGAGAGAGAGAGAGAGAGAGAGGGAGTGTGACAGTAGATTTGAGGATTTTGTGTGTGTGTGTGTGTGTGTGTGTGTGTGTGTGGTGGCGAGGGGGGGGGGGGGGTGAGAGCTCTATAGGTTGGTCTTGTCTAATAATTCTTTGAGTGGTGGTGCTATTGGTGTTGATACAAAGTAGATCAGAGGATGGTTGCGTAACTTCAGTGTTACGGAAGTGGAAGACGTAAGATAACAAAATTTCAGACTAAGCGTCAACGTGACGATTTACAGCAAACTGCGGAAACGGGCAGAATGAGATAAACAAACTTACCCCATGGTTCAGTGAGGAGTTTCTTTCCAACTCCGACCTGTCAGGGTTTGAAGGGGAAATACGTATGACAGGAATCCTGGAAATTAGATGCAGTAAGGGAGTTGTGTGAAGATCAACTAACACCAGTGCTTGGCGCATTCGCACCCAATTATGCCGTCTGTTAATCGGGACGCTAAATTGGTTGGAGAGTTATTTGTAGTTCCGTGGCAAGTTGGAGGTGCCTCTGCCCCCTACGATTCTTTCTCGTGTGCGGGGTCTTGCAAGGGCAGTAGGTAAGATTTATGTCAGAACAAGCAAGAATGAGAAAAATGGCGCAAGAGAACTACAACTATGGTACGAGCACTGGTTTTGGCAAATAGCTGATCACAATGACTTGCTTGGGCTTGATTCTTGGTCTGTGTATAAAAATTATACTCCTTTAGAGCAAACTCCTGAGAAGTATCCATCATTTGATTTGCAGCTCCTTGTATTGGCCGTGTTTGCAGTTAAAATTTTTGGGATTTGAGGTCCGCCAGATACGCAAAACAACGTTTTATCTCAGTACCCAAACATGTTTCGGCACCACTGTGCCATCATCAGTGGGTTTTCGTTTTTATTTATTCTGCAGTGTGAACATTTTTGTTACATGATTATAAAATTATGTGCATTTTTAGTTCAAACAACAGATCGTTTCTTTTTGAAAATACCTTTATATTTGGTGAGCATGAATGTTCTGGACCACTTTTGTGCTAATTATTACAGTTAGCTTGTCATCTGCAACCAAACGACCTTGATGAGAAAGTTTTGTTTTTTTTTGCTGAGAGTTAACCTGTCTTCTAGAGTGTAATTTAGTTTTTCGCGATGTTTTCGCGCCTATTTTCGTATTTACTTACGTTTTCGTGTGGCAAGCACTTCCATTCTCCGCAGCATGCTGAGGTGCTGTGATGGATACGTAACTATAAAAGTATTTTCCACAAATAACGTAGTAAAATACTTTTTCACTACACCAGAACACAGTGTGATTGTGGTTTGTTATGTGTCCCAGCCCAGTCAGTGTTCATTTGTTCACCAGAGAGTTTGGCGCCAAATTTGAATTTTATTTGCATTTTATCTCTCTCTCTGTGTGTGTGTGTGTGTGTGTGTGTGTGTGTGTGTGCGTCTGTGTGTGTGTTTTCTGTGTGTTTCTTAGCTGTGTGTGTTATCTTTTATATGGTATTCCTATTTGTGTGCAAATGGTGCGTCTTTGCAGATTTTAGTGCATTTATTTTTCGTGTGTATGTGTGTGTGTGAGTGTGTGTGTGTGTGTGTGTGTGTGTGTACATGCGTGCGTGCGTGTGCTTATACAGGGTGTTTCAAAAATGACCGGTATATTTGAAACGGCAATAAAAACTAAACGAGCAGCGATAGAAATACACCGTTTGTTGCAATATGCTTGGGACAACAGTACATTTTCAGGCGGACTAACTTTCGAAATTACAGTAGTTACAATTTTCAACAACAGATGGCGCTGCGGTCTGGGAAACTCTATAGTACGATATTTTCCACATATCCACCAGCGTAGCAATAATATGGCGTAGTCTCTGAATGAAATTACCCGAAACCTCTGACAACGTGTCTGGCGGAATGGCTTCACATGCAGATGAGATGTACTGCTTCAACTGTTCAATTGTTTCTGGATTCTGGCGGTACACCTGGTCTTTCAAGTGTCCCCACAGAAAGAAGTCACAGGGGTTCATGTCTGGCGAATAGGGAGGCCAATCCACGCCGCCTCCTGTATGTTTCGGATAGCCCAAAGCAAGCACACGATCATCGAAATATTCATTCAGGAACTTAAGGACGTCGGCCGTGCGATGTGGCCGGGCACCATCTTGCATAAACCACGAGGTGTTCGCAGTGTCGTCTAAGGCAGTTTATACCGCCAAAAATTCACGAAGAATGTCCAGATAGCGTGATGCAGTAATCGTTTCGGATCTGAAAAACGGGCCAATGATTCCTTTGGAAGAAATGGCGGCCCAGACCAGTACTTTTTGAGGATGCAGGGACGATGGGACTGCAACATGGGGCTTTTCGGTTCCCCATATGCGCCAGTTCTGTTTATTGACGAAGCCGTCCAGGTAAAAATAAGCTTCGTCAGTAAACCAAATGCTGCCCACATGCATATCGCCGTCATCAGTCCTGTGCACTATATCGTTAGCGAATGTCTCTCGTGCAGCAATGGTAGCGGCGCTGAGGGGTTGCCGCGTTTGAATTTTGTATGGATAGAGGTGTAAACTCTGGCGCATGAGACGATACGTGGACGTTGGCGTCATTTGGACCGCAGCTGCAACACGGCGAACGGAAACCCGAGGCCGCTGTCGGATCACCTGCTGCACTAGCTGCGCGTTGCCCTCTGTGGTTGCCGTACGCGGTCGCCCTACCTTTCCAGCACGTTCATCCGTCACGTTCCCAGTCCGTTGAAATTTTTCAAACAGATCCTTTATTGTATCGCTTTTCGGTCCTTTGGTTACATTAAACCTCCGTTGAAAACTTCGTCGTGTTGCAACTACACTGTGTTCTAGGCGGTGGAATTCCAACACCAGAAAAATCCTCTGTTCTAAGGAATAAACCATGTTGTCCACAGCACACTTGCACGTTGTGAACAGCACACGCTTACAGCAGAAAGACGACGTACAGAATGGCGCACCCACAGACTGCGTTGTCTTCTATATCGTTCACATCACTTGCAACGCCATCTGTTGTTGAAAATTGTAACTACTGTAATTTCGAAAGTTTGTCCGCCTGAAAATGTACTGTTGTCCCAAGCATATTGCAACAAACGGTGTATTTCTATCGCTGCTCGTTTAGTTTTCATTGCCTTTTCAAATATACCGGTCATTTTTGAAACACCCTGTATGTAGACTTTATCTATTTGTGATGTTTTTATTGGTAAAGTTCCTTTAATGTGTTAAATAGTGTGCCCTTGCAGAGTGTAGTGTATTAGTTTAAGACCTGTTTTCCTTCCGCTATTGCCTTCTGTATATGGAAGTTTTTCTCAATGGTCAGTTTGCTGTATATGCTGTGAAAAGTGTGTGACGTCGCAATTCATACCACGTGGAACCACTGGAGAAGTTCAATCTGCGCATGTCCTTTTTTTTCGTGCCTGTAAAACACATTATCGCACTATTTGCAGCTACACCTTAAAGGCTATCCCGTTTCACCATAACCTCCACGGCAGACTGTTTCGCATTCGGTTGCATGTAATCACATTACATAAATTCTCATCACCCCGTTACGTCAATATGATTCTATATGAATGCCTTAAGAGTGGGTACCTAGCTGAATGGCCCTGCACAGTTTGCAACTCGCAACGAGTTAGCCTTCGATCTCGATGGCGCGAACCTTTGTGATCAGTAGAGACAGGATTACATGCATTTGAATGTTGGATATACATTTTCATATTTGGCTCCTTTTCACCGGTTATTGCATACGTTAGCTAAATACTACTGACGATGCATATTTTGGCTCTGTGTTTACAATATTTTAAAAATTTAGACGGGCGGTCTCTAGCTCGATCTTGTTTTGATGTCTCAAAGATTGACCGCGACCTAGAACTGCGTGCAGTCGCTAACCGAGATGCCACTGCCTAGCGAAATCATTACAGAAGAGGAACAGGAAAAGGCAAACCAGACAGTCAATCCTCCTGCACCCGCGTCCCCTGTTAATCCCCCCCGCTGTCATACCAGTACACGTCGGCAACTATTAAGCTATGCAAGCTTTTAGTCGCCCGTCCATTGTTTCAGCTTAGCTTTCTTATTTACCTGTACAGAGTTTAACGTGTTGACGACGCATAGTTTGTAACGTGTTGTGCGCCATGCCGTCCGAAAAAAGAGACGTCGTTTCGTGGATAGCTGACCATCCTGGAACATTTACATATGACGGAATTGTTTTATATTGTCGAGTTTGCGAGAAAAAGTTTCTTCCAAAAAAAGGTTCAATCAGACCGGCATGTCAAGACAAGTCTTCATATCGCAGGAATGCAGAAGAAAGGGCCACGAAAAGAACTTCTGAGAACTGCAAGTTGCAGTAGCAGGGGTTTGTCCAAAGGTAATTAAAAAAGTTGCAAGCAATATTCCTCTTCACAAGCTTACAAACCCTATCCTCAAAGGCATCCTGCGCAAATATTATTGAAATCAAAACATACCTGATGAATCAACGTTGCATAAAAATTATATACCGACAATTTACGTAAATGTTCTGGAAGAAATACGCAATGAATTCAAGGAGAGCATTATCTGGATTTCAATTGACGAAACTACAGACACTTGTGGCCGCTACATTGCAAATTTAATTGTTGGTGATTTAAAAGAAGAGCCTTGTTCTTCCTATGTAGCGGTCTGCAAACAACTTGAAAAGTAAATCATTCTACGATTGCCCGATTTGTGAGTGAGGGTATTAGTAAAATATTCCCGGCATCTTCTACGGGTGAGAGTGTGGTTATGTTTATTTGAGATACTGCTCCCTCTATGATCAAAGTAGGAAGTATTTTACCCCAATTTGATTTATGAGACGTGTTTCTCTCCTGTCGTACATGGCCTTGCTGAAGAAGTACGTTCCACGTTTGCCAATGTAAATAAACTGAATTCACCCGCAAAGAAAGTGTTTCTAAAATCTCCTGTTCGCATCAAAACCTACAAAGAAAAACTACTAAATGTGCCTTTACCTCCCGAACCAGTGGTAAATCGTCAGGGTACATGGGTCGAAGTTTTTAATTATTTAATTATTAAGGGAATTAAAAAAGATATTGCTATGGTTAGCATTCACTTTTCCCATATACCTGCAAGTATTAAAAAGCTTGAAATCGAAGACTGGTGTTGAATGGATCTATTAAGTTAATGAATAAAATAATTCTAGTGAACTCCTTATCGCCGGAGGTATTTCCAAGAGAACTTAAAGAAAAGTTTGAAAACATTTTACAGTATAGTCCAGGCTTTGAACCCTTGTGCCCAAATTCATAGTTTCATTAATGGGATGGGTGAACTTTTACCAGAAGCAATGAGTGCCAAGATAACACCCAAATTCAAATACTGCCCAGTTACCTCAGTTGATGTAGAACGGTCCTTTTCTGGTTTTAACAATGTTTTGGCCGGCCGCGGTGGCCGTGCGGTTCTGGCGCTGCAGTCCGGAACCGCGGGACTGCTACGGTCGCAGGTTCGAATCCTGCCTCGGGCATGGGTGTGTGTGATGTCCTTAGGTTAGTTAGGTTTAAGTAGTTCTACGTTCTAGGGGACTGATGACCTAAGATGTTGAGTCCCATAGTGCTCAGAGCCATTTGACCCATTTTGAACAATGTTTTGAGTAATCGAGGACACAACCTTACTATCGAACATTTCAAACTGTACTTGGTCGTTTGTGTTTACAGTAGTAGAAAACTGTAAAATAATTTGTAAATGGTGCTTTAGTCCAATAGTATCTATTAAAAGTTAATGCTGTTTGAAAAAATTCATGACTGTATGTTGCTTTTAAATAAAATATTACGGAGTTTTTGAGCGTGCCCCTCCGGGTGAGATAAATCTTGAAGTTGGTCCTGTAGATATCGATTGTTTTGCTGCGACTCAATCTCATCGCATCCGCTTGTTACCGACAACAGTAGCAAAGACGGAAGAGTTGTTAAAACACGGTATGCGTCCCCATTTTGTAAGTTTTTAGAAAATAATCCCAGAAAGGTTCCCCTCCTAACCTCTACCAGAAAGTATCAGCGTTCTAACTCTACCGATTTTTGGCGTGGCCGGCGCTTTTCCTCGTAATTTATATGCAAAGGTTCGACTTTGAAGTATAATGCATGCAGTGACCATGTTTTTTTACTATTTGATCGTACATGTTTCGACACTTTACATGCTTTTTAAAGCATTTTTCATGTATATTTGCACGCATATTTTAAAGATTTCATGATATATATAATCCGGTCTCTAGTGATCACTGTTGGGCACCAATTTTCATTCGGTTCAAGTTAATGGCTTGTTTTGAACGTTTCTTGACTGTCGACGGTGTTCGTTTTGTGAGATGTAATACCTGAATATTCGTCGCAGATTAAAACTATGTGCCGGACCGAGACTCGAACTCGGGACCTTTGCCTATCGCGGGCAAGTGCTTCTAATGGTACTTGAATTACGTAACCATTACGGCACCTCACCTAAACCTCTCGATACCAGCAATATTCTACTGTGTTTCTGTAAAATAGTTAACATATTTCTGTGACAACATTCAGATTTGATTTCATTAATGCAGAGGTACTTCGATACACCGGTATGTATATATTCCAATGATGTGATTCATATGTGTATTCTTTCTTTTGTCACTATGATCATTGACGTACTTGTAACTCTGATTTTTGGGCGCGTAAGCGGTTATTAGAGAGTCAAGCTTTGGTCGTCATGTTAAAAAGACGCAAATTGTAGTCAGTTTATGAAATGTGAACTTTAACAGTGAGGAAGATATTTTCAAGTATGTTTTATATTGTGAAGTGATGTTTTGGAACGAGTTACGTGATATTGCAACAAAAGTAATGAAAAAGAAGTGTAACTTAAATTCGGAGTGCTGATTACTTTTTTACATCACCATTGTCCTAACTTGCAAAAGTTTAATCTTCAAGAATGGTTTATGAAACACATCTATAAAACTTTTAAATATTGCAGAATAAGACCTAGGCCTCTTTGCATCCGAGGTTGGAATCATCACTATCTAGATTTTCGACGATTGAGCGATGAGTTCACAACGAGACCAGCGTGGGAAACACGAAAAGATGAGTGCCTAGTTTATCCATTATTTCAAGAAATGACTTTATTAACTGTGCTCTAATGACACCTGCCACATAATATAACTTTGTTGTTGCCAGAAAATGCAATATTTAGCAGCGTGAGCAACACTACAATCATAATTAATTTTTGACCTTTGTTGTGGTAGGGTTGTTAGATGCTCTACCACCTGAACTACCCAAGCACGACTCACGCCCCGTCCTCACAGCTTTATGTCTGACAGTACCTCGTCTCCTACCTTCCAAACTTTACAGAAGTTCTCCTGCGAACCTTGCAGAACTAGCACTCCTGAAAGAAAGGACATTGCGTAGACATGGCTTAGCCACAGCCTGGGGGATGTTTCCAGGATGAAATTTTCACTCTGCAGTGGAGTGTACGCTGATATGAAACTTCCTGGCAGATTGAAACTGTGTGCCGGACCGAGACTCGAACTCGGGACCTTGCCCGCGAAAGGCGAAGTTGCCGAGTTCGAGTCTCGGTCCGGCACACAGTTTTAATCTGTCAGGAAGTTTCATATCAGCGCACACTCCTCTGCAGAGTGAAAATCTCATTCAGGTGTAATACCTGTACAAAGGTCGTATAGGAGGTTGATATCTGCAGCTTTCGGACACTCACTGTCTTTCGTCTTCCTGATGCACAAGATGAGTTATTAGCAGCTAAAAAATTTTCCTGCCACAATTGTTAATACAAGAGTTTCAAGTCAGGCTTAATAAAGATTGATCTCGTGACCTCACAGTGAAGAGGTTCATTGCGAGTGAAATCCCGTGTAAATTCGTGAGTGAAAACTGCCGATATGCCCTAGATACCACCAACGAAAGTCTGGTGCAGCAGCAGCTCGTGGCGAGTATCAGTGGGGACAATGTCGGCGACAGCCGTGAGACAGTTGCGCAATTCGTTAATCCGGACGTGCAGCGGCAGGGACAGCGCCGGAACAGCGGGGACTGCCGGCCGGCACTGCGCATGCGCGGGGGAGTCGCGGGCGGAACGGCGGGAAAGCTGGCGGCGCCAGGCGCGGCCTCTTGAGTTAGCCAGGCTGTCCGCTACTGCGTCCTCTGGGGCTGGCTCCGCTGCTGCTACCTCCGCCGCCGCTGCTGCAGCTTTCGCGGCCGGCCGGCCAGTTTCCGGGTGCCACGCGCAGACACCGGCCACCGGCGCGCCGCCTCCTCTTACTTTCCACCCAAACCGTTAATCTGGGGGCAGCGCCGCGGCGTCTTAATCACCGGGCCCAACTTGTTACCTGCGTTACGACGCTCGTTACGCTGACGACGCCGGTGCTAGAATTAGGCGCTAAGAGCTGCATTCTCAGGAGCCTCGCTCGATCCCTGTCCCTTTCTTTTCTCAAAGTGTAGCAGTTTGTTTATGTGTGTGTGTGTGTATGTGTTTGTGTATGCGCTTTTCAACGCTTTCGCTACCGTTGCGCGCACTTGTTCCACGATAGCTTATCAAAGAACCAGTGGGAATTTGCTGCATGCTACTACAATCCATCAGCGTCCCACTGGTAAAGTGGACCTTTCCAATGGTTAGCAGAATTCATATACAGTAATTACAGACTCCACCGACAACGGCAATAATCAAAGCTTGTATTACATTTTACTACTCACATTAACTGATTTTTTTATCCCACTTGCGTAGCAGGTGACTGCACTGGAAAAGAAAGCTGTGATTCTCAAAAGAAAGATAGCTACTGGACGCCCAAGTGCTATTTACAAGTGTTTAGTGAATGTTGGGGATCATCAACGAACCGAAGGTAAAACAACAAGAAGGTGTGCAGGATGTGATGAGAGACAAAAGGGAACTTGAACAATGACCTTACGTATGCAAAAACTGTTTCAAACTCGATACACGTTGAAGGATCGATATGACTATAACACGAGACACTCGAATTTGCATCTAATGATTTTTTCATTTGAAATAATCTAGCGGAATGTTAAATATACGTAATCATAAATACGATCCAAGTGTTTTTCTGAAAGTATATTGCTTAAGATATGAAAAAAAGAAGGAATTATCCGAATGGGGCGCAAATTGGTAGGTGTGATTCGTGTACAGAGAAACAAATGATTACAAATTTAGGAAAATCAGGAGAAAGAGCTTCACCAACTGAGGAAGCCAGTAGTGCGTTGTTCCACCTCTGGTTGGAATGCACTCAGTTTCTTGGCTTGGTACTGACTGACAGAGTTGTTGCATGTGCTCCTGGGGACATCCAGTCACATTCTGTCCAATTGGTGTGTTAAATCGTCAAAATTCCGAGCTGTAAACTGGGGACCTGGCTGCAAAAGTATGGTTTGGCAAGCACGAAGACAATAGGTAGAAATTATCGCCGTGTGCTAGCGAACATCGTGTTACTGAAATGGAAGCCTAGGATGCATTTCCATGAAGGACAACAAAAGGCGGCGTAAAATATCGCCGATGTAACCGCTGGGCTCTGAGAGTGCCGCGCATGACAACCATTCGGTTTCCACTACGAAAAGAAATGACACCGCAGACCGTTACTCCTGGATGTCGGGCAGTGTGGAGGGCGACAACCGGGTTGGTACCCTGAAGCTCTCCGCGGCGCCTCCGGACTCGCCTTCGCTACTCAGAATTCAACTCCAATCAATCAGCTTCCAGGCCGAATATGCCCACATCACCGCAAGCGGTCTTGTCGGTATACAGAGGTCGACGGCAGTCAGCGCAAGGGGCGTGGTGAGCTCATTCCCCTTCCTCTGAACCGCCTACCGATGGTCGCTGTGGCCGCTGAAGAACCACTTGCACGTCGGATCTACGATGATGATGAAACCGGGCCTCTGAGTGGCTCTCTGACGCCTGTTCCGTCTCCACCTTCTGTCCCCTGTCTATGTCGACTGCTTCCCTCTCTACTCTCTGTTCGGCCGTTGTTCACCCATTCCTGGCAACATCGTGCAGTATTCACATCGCCACTGTTCAAGTGTGGAGCCATCCGTCGGTTACTAAAACCGGCTTCTTTGAGTCCAGTCACTCGCCCTGTTTCAAATGCTGACAACTGTTTACATTGTTCATGCACCTGTCTGCGAGGCATTGTTACAGTCGAACAGAGTACACGGGATGGATTTCACAAAGACTTTATGCCCTGTTTACTATCCTAGCCAGCTGCGCGGTGAAATTGCGCTGCAGTGACACACATTCATCCATCGACCGCCAAAGCTTATAAGTTTGTATTTTCAGTCGATATCTGTATGAATATCAGTGTGTGACCAATTTGCGTAACTCCTTCGTGGTGCGCCACCATAAACGGCACTACAGTGGTTTGGTGTATGGGCCCACAGAGCTGCAATCCCTCTGCCACCTGTGTAATGCGAGTGGCCTAACTTGCAAGGGGCTACATCAGGCATTAGGCCAGCAGGCGGCAGCTCAAACGCCGCCAAAGTTCAACGTCCCTCGGACCTCATGTCTTCCGTCTTCCTCTAGTGTCTTTCCACGGCCTGACTGTTCACGTCAGCGCATCGCCGCTCCAAGCCAGTTCTCCGTCGAGATCTGGGCCAGGTGTCGATTGCATCCACAGTTCTTCAGGGTCCTCCCACTCGGAACCTTCGCTACGCACGACGCCGTGCCAGACCAACCACCACTGGCTGAAGGAGCCACCAGTGTCTGCCTTCACCATCACCAGGACTTGGCCTCTGCATCGCAGATGAGCAGGGACTTGGTACCGGTGGTGAACTTGTCTTCGTACATCGTTCCTCTGCCAAGTGAACATTGGACTGTATCTTGTTCTACATCCGAGTGAATATTAAACTTCGACTGTTTCGTCATTATGGCCTTCACGCTAAGTTCTGACTTGTGCACATTCAGTGCTAATCAACGACTTCCAAAAATTTTGTAAGTGATTACCTTTTTCTCCAAACAGGAGCTTTTGGTTGATGCGTTTGCGAATAAAACTGTTCTATATTGTTTACTTGAGCTGCCACAAACGGCGTAAGACATATCAGGATGGTCATTCATTTCATTACCACTGGGTCATACAGGTCTCACGTCAAAGTAACAGTGAGATACATATGTCCCACCCCACCCGAAGTGGAAACGAAACAGTGGCATATATTTGTTTCATAGTCCTTCTTATGACGACGATGTTAATTGAAATTTAAATTAATGCCTTCCACCCAGGCAAAAAGCGTGGGACAGAGTGGTTGAATACAGTTTAGTGCAAATCGCTGTATTTGTGTTAAACAAGGAAAAGGAGAAAGACATTGAATATTGCTAAGTATAAGATACTGTATGCATGAAAACAACGACAGAAAAGAGCCATGCAAATGATCATCATGTTGCTGCATTTTTCGGTGAGGCAGTGTATTATAACCGTAAACTGACTCGTTCCGTGTCGCAGCGAAGGGACACTATTATGATCTGCGGAACATGCAGGAGACTCACTAACTTTTCGCTCTACATTCCTGTTGTTCTAGTAAACTGCACGTGGAGAGTGTTGCAATGGCGCCACGCAAACATCATGGTGCTCTCGACGCCTGACTGGTGTGTTCCAGTCGCAGACTGGCCATCATGGCGTTGCTTACCCCTATGTGCCGTAAACTACTTCACACGAATAAGGGATGTTTCCTTTAAGACCTCCGCGACTGATTTTCTCTACCCCTATCCTATCGCTGAACTATCGTTCCATCCCTAATGACCTCGAAGTCTATGAAGCGCTGAAGGCCCTTCCTTCCACCGTACCGCCATCTGGGTCTGCTTTTATCTGTAAATTTGTTACAACTGTGGATCACTCATTCTTACAAGGTGTGTCTAAGTATACGACCTGAGATGAAACGTTGACACCTCGACTTCCCGACTCTAAGCCACCAAACTGATGGTTCAGTATTTCCACGACTGTGGGATATGTTGATTGAAATACCACCCTTATACGAGATGATTGTCAGTTCGGAGTAAAGGCATTCCTACAGGTGAAGAATGGTGAGAGGGGCTGACACCTGTTGGGAGTGTCTGACGTCACTGGAATATTTCAGGCGGAGATCGCAACGTATAATTGTACCGAGGCGACATACACCTCAAGTTTATTGCCATCGTTCTCGCTTCGAGAAAAAAACGAGTCAGTGGGAAGAGGGAGACAGATAGACCGCACAGGCTGCACTGAGATGAGTTTAGTAAGTGTGGATGTACCAAAACAGCAACAGCGAGTTTTGTAACTCATATTGTATACGCAAATGACGAAAAGAAGATGTTTCTGCATCTTCCAAACGAATTTCACTCTTGGAATACACGTACTTCCCTCCACTATTTAAACAATTAAATATCGTGAGTTTAGATTAACCAATGCGGAGATAGGACAACACGGGAACAATTGAAATAGCGCATCGCTTCACTGAAATTTACATTTATTGTAACACTTAATAACAGACCAAGAAAATGTCCAGTGTTATACTTGACAGATAATCTCACTAGAACAATAATAAAGATCGGATTCAGTTTTCTGCACTTTGGTTAACGTTCAACAGGGGAACATACTTTAAGTTTTCCCATAAATATACACATGCGCGTAGGCGCGTTAAAGAACTGGTTATGAAACAGTCACTTATAACATCAAGGCACGCACACTCCATGTAAGGAGAAAATAATTAGCCCGCTTACACACTGACAAGAACATTAAAATGAATAACAGGAAAGTGCACCGTACACAACACCTTACGGCGACAGTTAACCTCCAATAAGTTCCTTTCTTTACAATATGACATTAAGTACAGCTCAATAGTAATAAAAAAAAACATTTAGATTCCACGCATATATATACGTACACGCGAAGAAGCACAATTAAAAACTGGTGGGAAAACAATAAACTGGAAATCGACAAATCTATACTTAAAGGAGCCGCACTCCATCCAAACACCTCAAAAATGGCAACTTAATCGCTACATAGAGTAACAAATTAAGAATAGCATGCTTATAGATAGACTAGAATAAAGGAATAAATACACACACACGGTTTCTGATGGCCGACAAACTGTGTTGTGCTATTGAGCAGTGATTTATTTAAAATAGCCACAACATTCGCTAACCAGGTTAGCGGCGTATTTAAAGACGAGCGTCGAGCCAGGACCCTGGTCAGAAGATGATGAAAACTAGCAGGATTGCCTTACACGGCACATGCGTTCACACCCGAGAATCAACTAGTGCAACATAGATCATTGACACATTTCGGATAATATTTTAAAACATACTTAAATACGTTTGTTTACCACAAGCCTTAATTACTTAACAGGTTTGGCTCTGTTACTGAAGCCACGCAACTGAGGCAGCAAGTTAAGGTCTACAGTTCTACTGTGCCATTTAACACGCGTTATGACGAGGAAAAGGAAGAATCCAGCTAATTAGTTGAAAGTCACTACTTGGATTCAGTAATTGACGATGTGCTCAAATCAACAGACAAAGGAAAGAGTCAAGTTTACACTCGCAAACAACAGACGCAGAACACACTAGCATAAGGTGGACACTAAATAAACTGCTCCTTGTTCAGTCATTTACACACCGACGAAACAAATAATCTTTGCCGAATTACTGTAGACGCCGGAATGCCCAGTTGCTTGCATATAAAGCAAAATAGTGGTCAAAACGTCTTACTTTAAGTCCGACGACATCCTGTAACACCACAGCTCTAATGCTCTACTCATTTATTTAGCCTTTTGTTTTATTTAGTGTTATATCGTTGAGCTTCTGTAAATGTTGTTGGACTGAATGGATACCATGAGAGTGTTTAAACTTTTCTCTGTTAAAAACTTTCATGTCTTTTAGTGCGTAGGAAGTGTAATCTCCGTAATATGTACAATATGAGGAAATTATGTGTTTTGTCTTTCTCATGTAATCTCTTTGGTTATCTTTAAAATTGAATAATTTTATTTAAATAATTTTATGTTGAACTACCAATATGTGCAAACGATATGTTTTGTTTAAAGTGATTGTTTGCTGTTCTGTAAATTGCTGACTTTCACTTAGGGTTCTTACTTATTTTGTATGTAAAAGGTGGTGTAGTTCCCCTCCGGAACGGAACTCAGTAGCACCCGCTAATTGTCGTTGGCATAGGTAGAAGAGGTGGATTAAGAGTCAGTCGGGGATGAGCTACTGAACCACCAACAGCTCACGAAAACGTTCTGAATTGAGTTGGCGCCGAGACGGGCTTTTTATGCCGTTTTCCAATGTGCCAAAGTCTCGGATGGATGCAGTAACTAACTGGAATTATGTTGGAATTGATGTCTATCATCACCACCAAGAAATGACAGAGCCCAGCAACTCTACCTCCAAATTCACCAACCAACATGCATTCGCCACCAAATTGCACAAAATGGAACAGAAGAACTATAGTAATGTACAGTGAAGAATCAGCTCATAGGATGTTATAGTGTACTCAAATATAAGGTAAATTATAACTCAATTGTGTACCTACCGTGATTTATCCTCAGTCACATATCCACTTAGGGTCCCTCCCACGCTGAAGTGCTTACCGAGTGTCCTTTATTGAAAGCATATTAAAATTAATATGGCAATAGTGTGCTAAAACTAATATTGTTTGTTGAAAAGTTCTTATAAATATCTCAATTTTGTGTTTCACTGCAGTAAAAGCTCAGAACTGCAACTGGCGAGAGTTATATGTTCATGCTTGCTAAGTGCTTGTTCCACTAATGTAATAAAAGTGCGTTTATTTTGCTCTACTACAGTGGTCAAGATTAAGCGCCCCCCCCCCCCCAATTGAAAGTAGTCCAAATGGACAAAGTTACTTAAATGTAGAAATTTTCATAAGTTTCAATTACTCTTGCTATTCCTGTCAAGTTCTGTATAGTATTGGGTTTCTCTTGTATACTGAAAGTGCTTATTACTAGTGTAACAGGACGCACAGTTTGTCTATTATGCTAAGCTAAATAACGATTACTAGAAATACCACTATCTGTGATAACAGTAACTTCTTTTATTCAAAGGTCAGTGAGAAAGTATTTGTTAGTGAAATACATTTAACTTTCATTCTAAATAGAAAGTATTTAGCTGAGAGACACTTACCCTATGCCCAGTTCATAATTTTGCAGTGAACTACATTTACAATCTTTTTCTCAGATAGGAAAACGTTTGAAAATTAATACTGAACCTATGCCCAGTTTATGATTTTACAGTGAATATTAATAGTAATGTTATTGAGACCATTCATTTTGACTAAGTCCTGAAGGAAATAGTGTGTATCGTTATCTGTTATATTTATGCAAGTAGTTTTTTCTGATCTGTTAGCTCCAACCTTAACGTGAACATATGCAGGTGCCAGAGTTCACTGCACTCTCGTGTGACAAAAGTATAGGTTGTGTTTGCCCAATGAAGTTACTTATTTTCAGTTTCTTGAACAAGAACGTTACTGATTATTATGCCTAATTAGGCTGGCGACCGTTTTTACTATCATTTTGACAGTGTGGAAAGGTAAATGATTGTTTGTTACTGTTTAAATATTTACGTAATTCTGACTTTCACTTCCGATAAGGCACCACCGTTAGGTATATCACGGTCAACACAACTAAATTCCTTTCAGAGGGTAACACTGCAGTTTGCTTTATACCATACTTGCTTTAACAAGATAGTTTCATTATACGATCTGCCTCCAACTTCAAGGTTATGGTATAACAGTAGCGGACGGAAGTTCAAATGGCTCTGAGCACTATGGGACTTAACATCTGTGGTCATCAGTCCCCTAGAACTTAGAACTAATTAAACCTAGCTAAGCTAAGGACATCACACACATCCATGCCCGAGGCAGGATTCGAACCTGCGACCGTAGCGGTCACGCGGTTCCAGACTGAAGCGCCTTTGACCGCACGGCCACACCGGCCGGCGCGGACGGAAGTGTTATAATCCGTAGGATAGGAATTTCAATGGGCAACGAGGCCTGATCCACTTTGATCCGTCCGCGACCAAGTCAGTAACAATGCCTGGTATCACGTCGCTAACGATGCATCACACCTGACACGAGTCACGCCAGACATCAACAAAACGGCGTGGCCTCCTGTACGTTCCCAGACGGCCGCAATCGCAGTCCCTCCTCCAGACCGACGCTCTCTCGCAAACAAGGTAGGCAGGCAGGCGGCCACAGCTACACCACAGCGCCCTCTGGCCAGGGCAAGGAAACAGCAGAGCGCGAAGCGGGAATTTCAAGAGGAACGTGCTACAAACAAACAGGAAGCGCAGAAAATCAGCTGTGACATTTCGTCACGGTTCAGTTAGAGAACTTAGGTGTTCAGTGTAATTGATAAAATAACTGACTGCACGAAATCATTTGTGAAACATTTACCTCAGTATGTGGAAATACAATGCTCTGTAATATTTAAGGACGAGACAGATAAAGTAACGTAACATACACTGAAGCGCCAAAGAAACTGGTATAGGCATGCGTATTCAAATACAGAGATATGTAAACAGGCAGAATACGGCGCTGCGGTCCGCAACGCCTGTATAAGACAACAAGTGTCTGCTGCAGTTGTCAGATCGGTTACTGCTGCTACAATGGCAGGTTGTCTAGGTACAAGTGAGTTTGAACGTGGTGTTATAGTCGGCGCATGAGCGGTGGGACACAGCATCTCCGAGGTAGCGATGAAGTGGGGATTTTCCCGTACGACCCTTTCACGTCTGTACCAGTGAAACAAATTTCTGACGTCGCTGCGGTAAGAAAAAGATCCAGCAAGAACGGGACCAACGACGACTGAAGAGAATCGTTCAACGTGACAGAAGTGCTACCATTCGGCAAATTGCTGCAGATTTCAGTCCTGGGGCATCAACACGTTTCAGCGTGCGAACCATTCAACGAAACATCGTCGATATGGGCTTTCGGAACCGAAGGCCCACTCGTGTACCTTGGATGACTGCACGACACGAAGGTTTACGCCTCCCCTGGGCCCGTCAGCACCGACATTGGACTGTTGATGACTGGAGACACGTTGCCTGGTCGGACGAGTCTCATTTCATATTGTATCGAGCGGATGGGCGTGTCCGGGTATGGAGACAACCTCATGAATCCATGGACCCTGCATGTCAGTAGGGCACTGTTCAATCTGGTGAAGGCTCTGTAATGGTGTGGAGCGTGTGCAGTTGGAGTGATATGGGATGTCTGATACGTCTAGATACGACTGTGACAGGTGACACGTACGTACGCATCGTGTCTGATCACCTGCATCCATTCATGTCAATTGTGCATTGCGAGGGACTTCGACAGTTCCAAAAGGAGAGTGCGACACCCCACGCATGCAGAATTGCTACAGAGTCTTCCAGGAACAGTCTTGTAACACTTCCTCTGGCCACCAACTCCCCAGCCATGAACATTATTGAGCGTATAGGGGGTGGTTTGCAAAATGCTCAGAAGAGATCTCCAACCGCTCGTACTCTTGCGGATTTATGAACAGCCGGGATGATTCGTGGTGCCAATTCCACCCAGCACCACGTGATATATTAGTCAAGTTCATGCCACGTAGTGATGCGGCACTTCTGCGTGCTCGTGGGGGCCCTACACGATGTTCGGCAGGTGTACTGGTTTCCTTCGCTCTTCAGTGTATCAATAACTCGGTGGAAATTGATGGAAGTGTAGGAGTGTGTTATGAGAGATCTCCCAGTCGTGTACGGAAAGCTGGACGTCGTATGGCGCGAGGTCAGCGTGACTGTAGGCTCAAAATGAGGCTAGGCCCGCAGCGCAAGGCAGTTGAAGGAACGGCAAAAGGCAGTTTGTGTCAATCAGCGAGTAGTTATGGTCCACTGTCGTGGTGGTCTTCGTTACAAAACGGTCTGGATACGACATCTGCCTGACTTCAGACGTGGAGGAATAGACGGGAAACTGGAAAAAGGATGAAGTGTGACGAGTGTAGTAGCCCAGGAGTTTGTTATTGCTGACAGCGTTGTTTGACGTGCATGTGGAGAGTTCGGAACCACGTGCACTGCTGGCGGGAGGGGAGGAGGAGGTGAGCTTCCACGGTCAACTCCAGCAGCAGGTGACCCAGCAGGCAAGAAGGAACCCGGGTCGAACAGAGGGTGCAACTGCAACCACATTTAAAGGGACTGTAAGGCACGCAGTCCCTCTCTCCACATTGGCGCGGTGACTTATTCAGTCCGAGTAGTGATTCTGGAGGTACCCTCATAAGACCACAGAAGAGAATATGTAGTGCACCCAGGACAACTGTCGAACAAAATTTTTGTGTCCTCTCGTTGTCACTGTAGGCTTGTACCATGGGAGGCAAGGAGAGGATGTTGTTGGTGGGCGGTATCCTCTTTCTGTAACACAAACTGCAAGCATGTAGTGACAGGGTCCTTTATTAACTTCAGCAGGAAGCTACTCAACTTAAGACAGTCCAGTTGTAGTGGTTCAAGCTGTTCAGTAATAGTTCACGTTAGCCTCCTGCAGGTGAAGTACAAGTCCCGCTATGCACACTACTCTGGTCGCTATGTACTGACTGACTCTGAGCTAGAGGCTGAGCTAGCTGCGGCTGCGACTGCGACTCCCAATGGGCTGCGACTCATAACTCGACTCATTGACTCACTGGAGCCGGCCGCTGTGGCCGAGCGGTTCTACGCGCTTCAGTCCGGAACCGCGCTGCTGCTACGGTCGCTGGTTCGAATCCTGCCTCTGCCATGGATGTGTGTGATGTCCTTAGGTTAGTTAGGTTTAGGTAGTTCTAAGTTCTAGGGGACTGATGACCTCAGAAGTTAAGTCCTTTAGTGCTCAGAGCAATTTCAACCATTTCTGATTCACAGGATGACCGACTGGTCCCTCTGGTCCGCGGCGGAGATCTAAGTACTTGCGGTCGAGAGGGCGTTGGCGGCGCGTTGCTTGCGAGTCTCTATTTGGCCTCTCTCCTGATAGGCTCGCTTGCTCCGGTGTCTACTACCGATCTTCTCGCAACCTCTTTGCCGCTCAGAGTGCTGGTGCCAGCGCGCCAAATGTTGCATGCGCGTCGTGATTTCAAAATCTTTGAACACGGTACATCCATCGGTCAAAGTTATCGCGACACTGTACTCCTTATTCGTGTGCGTCTTTTCAGAGCTGCGTTCGGTCCTGACTTCATTTTTTTGGATCACAATACGCAACCGCAACGGATAGCACAGGTGGAGGAGCCCGTGGAACCAGACGTTATTCGGCGAATGCACTTGTATGCCATTTCCCCAACTTAAACCCATCGAGCACGGTGCGGAGACGTATCGCGGCATGTCCAGATGCGCCGAGACCATCCAGCAACCGCGTTGGTGGAGGAATGGTTCGTCCTTCCACAAGAACTCGCCACCAATCGTGTGCCCAGCAGGGGTTCGCGTAGCGGAGCAAGCATTGCCGCTCGTGGTGATCGCACACGCTATTAAGAACCACGTCCAGGGCACCATCATAAATTGCGTTGACTTCAGTGTAATTATTGTCTGTGGATAAAAATGCCATTTTCGTCCATCTCGTAGCGTATTTGTTTCAGTTGCCATCTGTACAATACTGCAGCAGGTCCTTCTATGTATGGTCGAAGTTTCATCAACCCGTGTTACTTGACAGTGACACACCATACGAAAGTTATTTTCATCCTCATGTTTTACTCACCTGTGTTGAACTTAAAATGAAGAATAATACCCTACTGGCCATTAAAATTGCAACACTACAATGATAACGTGCGACAGACGCGAAATTTAACCGACAGGAAGAAGATGCTGTGGTATGCAAATGATTAGCTTTTCAGAGCATTCACACAAGGTTGGCGCCGGTAGCGACACGTACAACGTGCTGGCATGAGGAAAGTTTCCAACCGCTTTCTCATACACAAACAACAGTTGACCGGTGTTGCCTGGTGAAACGAATGTTGTGATGCCTCATGTAAGAAGGAGAAATGCGTACCATCAGGTTTCCGACTTTGATAGAGGTCGGATTGTAGCGTATAGCGACTGCGATTTATCGTATCGCGACATTGCTGCTCGCGTTGGTCGACATCCAATAACTGTTAGCAGAATATGGCATCGATGGGTTCAGGAGGGTAATACGGAACGCCGTGCTGGATCCCGACGGCCTCGTATCACTAGCAGTCGAGACGACAGGCATCTTACCCGCATGGCTGTAACGGATCGTGCAGCCACATCTCGATCCCTGAGTCAACAGATGGGGACGTTTGCAAGACAACAACCATCTGCACGATCAGTTTGACGACGTTTGCAGCAGCATGGACTATCAGCTCGGAGACCATGGCTGCGGTTACCCTTGACGCTGCATGACAGACAGGGGCGCCTGCGATGGTGTACTCAGCGACGAACCTGGGTGCACGAATGGCAAAACGTCATTTTTTCGGATGAATTCAGGTTCTGTTTACAGCATAATGATGGTCGCATCCGTGTTTGGTGGTGAACGCCCATTGGAAGCGTGTATTCATCATACTGGCGTATCACCCGGCGTGATGGTATCGGGTGCCCACTGGTTACACGTCTCGGTCACCTCTAGATCGCACTGACGGCACTTTGAACAGTGGACGTTACATTTCAGATGTGTTACGACCCGTGGCACTACCCTTCATTCGATCCCTGCGAAACCCTACATTTCAGCAGGATAATGCACGGCCGCATGTTGCAGGTCCTGTACGGGCCTTTCTGGATACAGAAAATGTTCGACTGCTACCCTGGCCAGCACATTCTCCAGATCTCTCACCAATTGAAAACGTCTGTCAATGGTGGCCGAGCAACTGGCTCGTCACAATTCGCCAGTCACTACTCTTCATGAACTGTGGTATCGTGTTGAAGCTGCATGGGCAGCTGTACCTGTACATGCCATCCAAGCTCTGTTTGACTCAATGCCCTGGCGTATCAAGGCCGTTATTATGGCCAGATGTGGTTGTTCTGTGTAGTGATTTCTCAGGATCTATGCACCGAAACTGCGTTAAAATGGAATCACATGTCAGTTCTAGTATAATATATTTGTCCAGTGAATACCCGTTTATCGTCTCCATTTCTACTTGGTGTAGCATTTTTAATGGCCAGTAGTGTACATATAAATCACGTAATAGTGCGCTGAAATTTCTATGTCACTCAGAAGTCGGTGCTAGGTCCGCTTCTACTGATAAGAGATACACCTACAGGATTGGCGATAATATAATAGCGAATGCAGGTGACTGTTCACTCACTGCAAGAGCAGAGTCAACCGAAGAACTGAAATACTGTATCACAATACAGTTTAACGCAGATACAGAAGAAGAGCGTCAGATGCGTTATAAACTTGTCCCCATGACTTTCATGTAGAGTTAAGTACAGGGAACAAAATGTGTTGGATATATGGTTATTGTGAACTCAAAGGTTAACTGTACAGCTTTGTTAAATAGACATACATATTTATGTGCAAGATATAGATAAGGCTACCACCTTCAAATGGGACGGTTTAAATGAACAAATAGGGGTCCTGAAATTGATTGATACTTTCTGTTTTACAAACTAGCAAACAGAATATGAAAAAAAGAAGAAACAGAGAAAAGACACAGAAATTTCGTAGAGAATTAAAAGACTCCCTATTCTCACCTTGTGCATCTAGCGCAAAATAAGATGCTGAAACTACACTCATGCACATAAATTAAGGATAACTGTAGAATGTGGTGCCACACAACGTGGCACTACACAAAACTGGCGCTAATAGCAGAGGCACATAGGGAACACACACGACACAGATCTGAAAGTCTACGGTATTGGTACTAAGTTGAGAAACCCGTCCCGAAACACATGTGCTACAAAACGCCACTGTTTCCTGCGCATGTACTCCGACATCAATATGGGATGTGATCACCATGCACACGTACACAGGTCGCACAACGGGTTGGCATACTCCGGATCAGGTGGTCGAGCAGCTGCTGGGGTATAGCCTCCCATTCTTGCACCAGTGCCTGTCGGAGCTCCTGAAGTGTCACACGGGTTTGAAGACGTGCAGCGAAACATCGACCAAGAGAATCCCAGCCGTGCCGATAGGGTTTAGGTCTGGAGAACAGGCAGGCCACTCCATTCGCCTGATACCTTCTGTTTCAAGGTACTCCTCCACGATGTCAGGTCGGTGGGGCCGTTCGTTATCATCCGTCAGGAGGAAGGTGGGAGCCACTGAACCCCTGAAAAGGCGGACATACTGGTGCAAAATGACGTCCTGATACACCTGACCTGTTACAGTTTCAATGTCAAAGACATACAGGAGTGTACGTGCACCAATCATAATCCCACCCGACACCATCGACCACGACCGCCATACAGGTCCCTTTCAAGAACATTTAGGCGTTGCTATCTGGTTCCTGATTCACGCCAGATGAAAACCCAGAGACAATCACTGTTCAGACTATACGTGGACTCGTCTGTGAACATAACCTGGGACAACTGTTCCAATGACCATGTCCACTGTTCAGACTATACGTGGACTCGTCTGTGAACATAACCTGGGACAACTGTTCCAATGACCATGTCCTGTGTTCTTGACACCAGGCTTTACGGGCTCTCCTGTGACCAAGGGTCAGTGGAATGCACCTTGCAGGTCTCGAGGCGAATAAACCGTGTATTTTCAGTCGTCTGTAGACTGTGTGTCTGGAGACAACTGTTCCAGTGGCTGCGGTAAGGTCCCGAGCAAGGCTACCTGCAGTACTCCGTGGCCGTTTGAGGGCACTAATAGTGAGATTTCGGTCTTCTTGTGGTGTTGTACACTGTCAACGTCCCGTACTGTAGCGCCTGGACCCTTTTCCTGTCTGCTGGAATCTGCCATAATTTTGAGGTTACACTTTGTGGTACACGGAGAGCCCTTGCTACGACCTGCTGTGTTTGACCAGGCTCCAGTCGCCCTAGTATATTACCCTCATAACATCATCAACATGAGTTATTTGAGCCATTTTCAACACAGAGTCACCATTAGCGCGTCTGAAAACGTCTGCACACTTTCTCGCTGCACCGTACTCTGACATGCACCAACACACCTCTGCGTATGTGGACTGCTGCCAACGCCACCGTGCGACGACCGCAGGTCAAATGCACCGCGTGGTCAGACCCCGAGGTGATTTAAACCCGTAAACCGCCCACCAGAGCGTTGTTTCACCATGTATCAGCATTATCTTTAATTTATGACCATGAGTGTAGTTATCAGAGAAGGACACGCTTCCAAAAAGCTCGTTTGGTAATTTAAAGTATACATCCGGAGAAAAGCGATGTTTGCATTGCTCTTGGCTTCAGGCATCTATGTTTACATGAGAAATTGCCGAAGCGTGGTAGAATAGAAGAGAATGAAGTCTAGTGAGGGAAACAGTGCGAGCAGAACGGTGTTCATGAAAGACGACATACGAATATTCCAGTGTGTGTTTCGAAAGTAGAACCGTGTTTATAATGTGCTTACATATTCCTGTGTAGTTTGACGTTCTAATGCCATACAGTAAAACGACACAACGATAGATCAATACTGTTACTGGTATCACTATTACCACCGTAACCAGATCTATTACTTCATAGTTAAAGTGCTCTTATGTTTGCAGCAACGTCCCGCCTACACGGATCTACTTAATTTTGAACTGTTGGTTCCCTGTCTGTCTGGAGCAATCCGTTCCCGATTCCGCGCTTTCAGTTCCGCTAGCAAGCGTCGACCCCCCCCCCCCCCCCAAGTAAAAGCGGACGTTTCGCTAAACGAACTGTTCGTCTCTTCCTGGGCCACCTGAGGGTAGAGCTATTACAGGACTTTACGGGAATGTTATGACTTTATGCTTTCTGATTTGAGGCACTGCACTGTGACGTCAAGAGAGAGTTAGCAATAAAATCCTGTCAGCGTGGATGACGAAAGAGCACAAAATTTTTTAAGGAGACGGTACCCAACATCCGCATTGTAACAATAAAATACAATTTGGTGTCGGAAACACAGTCAACCTTCAGATCTGGAATAGTTTTATTTTGTTTATGAAAATTTTTTTAATGTAGCCGTTAAAACTTCTCCTAGAAGTTAGATTCAATAGAGGCAAGCCGAAGTTTATAGGTCTTATAAGTTTAGAGAAAGCTACTGCTAATACTGAATATAACACTTTTTCAAATTCTGAAGGTAGCAGGGCTACACTAAAAGATGTTTACAACGTACAGAAATCGAATTACACTAGTAAGACTGAAGAACATGATTGAGAAGCAATTGTCAAGAAGGGAGTGCGACAGAATTGCACCCTATCCCGGATGTTACTCATTGGGTGCACAGAATAAGCAGTAAAGGAAACCAGGGAGAAATTTGGAAAGGAAACTGTACTTCAGAGAGACGACACAAGAACTATGACGTTTGTCGATGAAATCAGAATTATATGAGAGATGGAAAGAAGTTCGAAGAACATTTGAGCGGAATAGACAGGATCTTGAGAAGATGCTATAAAATTAATATCGGTAATAGCAAAACAAGCCTAATGGAATGTAATCGAATTGAATCATGCGATGATGTGGGAATTAGAATAGGAAATGAAACATTAAAAATTGTGTGAGTCACGTTACTTGGGCAGCAAAATATCTGATAATGGCCAATGCAGAGAAGATATAAAATCTTATACTTTTTCGTCTTCTTCTTCTTGGGTTGAACCAATACTAGTGCCTGTAGGTGTCCCGGTGCCCCCCCCCCCCCCCCCCCCTCCGACGCCTCCACTCCATGCAGTAATCACTTACGAGGGATCATTCCTAAGTGTCAATAGACGATCTTGACGAAACTGGGCGAAATAGTTCAATACTGTAACAACTGCTACGGCTTCTGACATCAAATGTAACAATTGTGTTACTAAATGTGACAGTTCTGTCACTCAATGTAACTGTGTTTTCTCTTTTGATGCTGTCAGTTGTCAGGATGAGCATTCTAAAGCATTCTGTCAGGGTGAAAATATTAAATAAATTAACTTTTCTCTCTTAACAACATGTGGGCAGGGTGGGTTCTTCCTTGGCTCGGGTATGAGGTCGAATGAAACATCATTTTTACATAAGTTAACTTTTATTGAAAGTTTCGTACAACTGTATCTTACTGGGACGTTCTGGTTCGGAGAGCGGCAGCCGTGTCGTTTGCGTAGCCTTCTGCTGCGACAGCGGCGGCGGCGCGGCGGTGGAAGGCCAGTGTCCCGAACTCGAACCACGGACTCCCGCTTGCCAGTCTTCGGCTGTCAGGTCTTCATCCCAGCTCACAGGTAACTACTGATGTGAGGCCGTCTCCTTCCCGTCCTCACGAGTCAGCCGGGTATGTAAAAACCAGACTTCCAATACCTTTTAACTTCTGTCTTCTGGCGCCGCGGCTGCTGCTTGCTATTCCATTACAGCGGCGGACTTGGTGCGTCTGTGCATGATGCAGTCTCTTCTTGCATGACGGTCTTCAGCACCGAAACTGACTGAAAACTACTGCTACTCTTCTTTTCTTCCTTCGTCTCTCGTCTTCGTCTCCGCCTGTCTTCATCTGTCTTCATCTGTCTTCAACTGTCTTCATCTGTCTTCATCTGTCGGGCCCACCGCGTCTCGCGTATTTATACACTTCAGTTTACTGGAGGTGAACGACTTCACGGCCATTGCCTCTTCTGTCACGTTGAAAAGCTTCTCGAAGAATCTTCTTGACCTCGGTCATTGGCTCTTGGAATGTAGGCGGGGGCCTCTGATCGCATGTGACGACTGAGAAACACGTGAGCCGGTCATTGCTTCTTCCGTCACGTTGAAAGGCTTCTCGAAGAATCTTCTTAACGTCGGTCATTGGCTCTTGGAACGTAGGCGAGGGCCTTGCTCACATGCGACGACTGAGAAACACGTGAGCCGGTCGGGCGATGCCCTGACGGCTGAATCGACAGCGCCCGCTTATGTGGAACTCGCTGACTCCACGGTCATTGTTTCTTCTGTTCTGCCCGCTGAATGCCAGTATGTAACTCTCTAAACTAAACCAAGTTTTCCATTTATATTCTAATTTCTTAGTTCACTTTGATTTCACTAATTTATTTACTTAATTAACACTCAACAATACGTATTTTTCTGTTTGTATTCAATTTAACTTTTAAGAGGTGTACCTCACCACGAAAAGTAATTTGTCATTTTAGATTTATAGGTAGTATCTTCGAAACTATTATATATAACAGTTGTTATTCATATAAAAGTTGGTACGTAATTAATGTTCTTGAAAACTCAGTACTCAACTTTTGTAATAATTTGAAATCTTGCAAAATACCCCACCAACATTAATGAATTTTGAAAAATGAAAGCTTTTGTTACAACATAAATTAAAGAAGTTTCCAAGCCATATGTAATAAAGATGGCTTCCGAAATACCGTTTTTGGAAAATAAGATGTACACAATGTGCTGTCGGAGTGTTTTCAACAAACTAATAAACATATCCAAACATTCATTATTCTTCTGATTATAACATTAGTTACTGTTCTAATTCCTTATTTTAATTATATTTGTTTTATGCTTTAAATCGTTATTTTACGTTTTTCATTCATGCTTTTTTTAGTTTAGTGTTAACTGAAAATAATAAGTAGCTCAATATTATGATTGAAAACAATTACAATAATGGTAATCTGTAAGGAAATGCTTAAAACGTAACATTTTTTTTTACGCCATGCACATAAAATGAACCAAATTTCTTCACATAATACACATGACGCAGAAGGCAATACAAAACAGAATTGAACTGGGTTTGAAAGTGTCACAGGTGATCCACTAAATATCCTGATTTGTATCGGGTATATGCAATAAAGTACCTAATACGTACTGAAGTATATTAGTAAGCCTTGACAAGGAAACTGATTATGTCTTTATGACTGCAGTTTGATTAAATTGTTTCTCAATTGGAGACTGACATCATAATCATTCAACAGAACTAGATCTCAAGACCTACTCACAAAGTTCTTGCAGCATCGGAAGCCATGTGTGTCCCACGGCTTCAACGGCGCCATCGAGCTCTTTGGGATCACAAGATGGACAAGTTTGTTGTCCTAGGGCACGATGCTCTAAACGGTTCTTTCAAACTGACAACCTCAAGAATATAATAATAACACTGATATTTCTGCTTCACTGGGAAAGAAAACATATTTCAAATATCTTTTGAGCTGGTCAAACGTTTGTTTATAAGAATTTGATGTTGTCACAAGGACATTTGGGGCCTCAAAAAGAGATTCTCGAATTCTTGGTCCAAACTCACCTTTAGTTTCTTTTAAAACTATGGAAAGGTGGGTGGTTATTGGAAAAGAACCGTTTTGAACGCTGTATCCGATGATGAGAGACATCTGGTGATCGAAACGGCACGAAGGCACTGGTACAGCCGTGGAATGTATACGGTTTGGACGGCTTGGAAGAACTTTTGTAAGAAGATTTACAGATCTATTTCTGTTGAATGATTATGATGTCAGTCTCCACTTGGGAAAAATAGAATCAAGCTACAGTCACTAGTACACAATGAATTCTCTTCGCCAAGACTTATCAAACTACAGGAATAAACGTGATACAAATAGGATATCTAGAGGATCACCTGTCACAATTTGAAATTCTTCTGAATTTTGTTTCATATTGTCTTCCCCGTCCTGTATATTACTTGAAGAAATTTCGTCCATTTTGTGTGTATGGCGTAACAGGCGTTATGTTTTAAGCAATTCCTTACAGATTATCATAATTTAATTATTTTCTGCCATAATAATGAGTTACTTACTATTTTCAATTAACAAAACATACTATGCGAAACGTTAAACTAAAAAAAAAACATGAAGGTAAAATGTAAAATAACAATTGAAAACACGAAACGAATGTAATTAAAATAAATAATTTGAACAGTAATGAATGTTTGGTTATTTTAATTAGGTTTGTTGAAAATACTCCAACAACACATTGTCTGCTGCTTATTTTCCGAACATAGTATTTCAGAAACCAGCTTTATTACATAGGGATGAAAGCTTCTTTAATGTATTTTGTAACAAAATTTTTCATTTTTGAAAATTAATTAGTAGAAGTGGGGTATTTTCCAAAATTTCAAATTATTAAAAAAGTTGATTACAGGGTTTTAAAGAATATTAATTACGTATCAACGTTCATATGAAAAACATTTTTCGTATATTGTCATTTAGAAGATATTCCCTCTACACCAAAAATTACGTTTCGGGGTGTGTTTTACGCCTTGAAAGTGAAATTGGGCACAAACAGAAAAATATGTATCGTATTATTTGTCCCTCCGACATAACTACCAAGCTTCATGAAGATCGTTTATTGACACTTGGGAGCGTTACTCTGTTAGTTGGATGCGGAAAACCGCCTGAAAATCACATCCATCCACGCTGACCGGTTCACCAGTTCTCGTCGTTAATCCGCGAGGCGCATTCGATTCGTATCAGGCTCGCATCCGATTGCGGCGCGTTAAGTCGCTCGCCTGTTCTGGCAGGCTGTACTTTCTTAAAAAGGTGGACCTGTTAATTTCGAATACAAATTCTATCTTTAGTAAATATTTTCTAAACGTAGTGATCTGGAGTGTAGGCCTGTAACTTGGTAATAAACAGTTCAGCCAGGAAGAGAACAGAAGCATTTAAAATTTGATGTTACAGATGAATTTTGAAGATAAGTTGGGTAGACAAAAAATTAATGGCAAAACGTGATTAAAAGAAGGGATCGGTTGAGAGTGCATATCCTGAGTCGGTAAAGAATCGTAATAGAGGGAAGCGTTTGCGTGTGGGCCGGTATGGGAGGGTGGGGTGGGGGTAAAAATTCTAACAGAGAGCTAGGCTTGACTGCAGTAAACAGCTTCAAATGGATGTTCGTTGCAGTAATTATGCAGAGATGATGAGATTTGAGCAGGAAGGACTAGCGTGGGTAGCTGCGTCTAATCAGTCTTCAGACCGAAAGCCACATCAACGAGACGATTGTTAAGAACACTTTCCTTGAATGGAAACCTGAAATAGTTTAGAAGTATTAAAAATACTTTGGCTCAACGTTCATACAAATCTTGGCAAGGAATTGACACGCCCTCTACGAAATTGTTCTAGAATTCTGCGTAGGTGAGGGAAGGAGGAGAGGAAGGACAACAATTTTGCACTTTCAACGTCTACATCTACATTTATACTCCGCAAGCCACCCAACGGTGTGTGGCGGAGGGCACTTTACGTGCCACTGTCATTACCTCCCTTTCCTGTTCCAGTCGCGTATGGTTCGCGCGGGAAGAACGACTGCCGGAAAGCCTCCGTGCGCGCTCGAATCTCTCTAATTTTACATTCGTGATCTCCTCGGGAGGTATAAGTAGTCGGAAGCAATATATTCGATACCTCATCCAGAAACGCACCCTCTCGAAACCTGGCGAGCAAGCTACACCGCGATGCAGAGCGCCTCTCTTGCAGAGTCTGTCACTTGAGTTTGCTAAACATCTCCGTAACGCTATAACGCTTACCAAATAACCCTGTGACGAAACGCGCCGCTCTTGTTTGGATCTTCTCTATCTCCTATGTGAACGCGACCTGGTACGGATCCCACACTGATGAGCAATACTCAAGTATAGGTCGAACGAGATATTTTACAGAAGTAACTGCTACCAGTGTTTGTTCCGCTATCATATAACCATACAATAAAGGATCCTTTTTTCTATGTATTCGCAATACATTACAATTGTCTATGTTAAGGGTCAGTTGCCACTCCCTGCACCAAGTGCCTATCCGCTGCAGATCTTCCTGCAGTAATGAATCCTTCTCATTTATCCGTTATTATGGAACTCAAGAAACCGAAGCGAAATAACTGCGTGCCGGGAAGCCCTGAACTAATTCTGAGGGATTTCTTGCACACAGCACACATATCTTTTACTTGCAGTGACTGTGTTTTGTCTTATGTGTATCTTTTTAGTATAGTCGGCTTACATATTTGCATGTGGAGTATAATTCGTGTTCCTATTGTTACGAAAACGGTGTATCGGCTGACAGCCTATAATGAATTATATAATGTTATTGGGAGAATATCTTTATATCTATATTACTGACTGATGAATATATGTGAGTCCAGCTTGCCGCTAACTTGGTGCAATGTTTTGTCTGTACAGAGGTGTATCTGTCGCCTTTATTACCCCTTCACTCTCACACATAAATCGGTACAATAAAGTTAGGGCCTCCCGTTTTATCTTTAGGCTGATCCGTGATAAGACAGGCAAACAATTATACTAATGGAGGATTCTGAGTATTTTCTCGAATTTCATTCGCTCTCTCTCTCTCTGTCCGTTATCTATGCACAGTTTTAAATATAATATTTCATTTACGTGAAATCAGCCCAATAGAATCTCTGGTGGAGCCCTTCGTCTTAATATTCAGCGGCTGGCTTGCTGGAAAAGATCTTTACATTTGTTATTATTGTTAGGCGCTGCATTCAGTTGGGAAAATCGATCGTTTGAACAATTCGTTCATTTTACGACAGATTTAGAATTTCAGATGTGTCCGAAGCCTTTTTGGACGATTTTATAAAATCTCAGTGATTGCAGGCTCTCTTCGTCACAGCTGAAACTTCCCCACTAATTACAGGGCCAAGGCGATCGTCAATGATTCAGACAAAGAACTCATTCGCATTCACTCTAGAATAAAAGGGTCACAAACCTTATTTCTGAGGAACATTGTATATTCAATCCATCTCCATTACATGTTCCGTTTTCTGTTGATTCCAAGTCTTACTTAATTTCCGTTTACAGTCTTTCTCTCTCTTCAAATAACCCGCTAGTGACACAAACGTTAATAGCTCGCTTTAGCGAGAGGAAGAGCAAATATGTCTTTTTTAGCAACCCGAAAATCTTCCAACAGATACTTCCGAAGCTGTCCTAGTTATCCGTCCCTAACAACCATGGAGAATACATATATGTATCTCTGTTATTCAAAGAATAAACGTACTAGAAAAATACCTTGGCGTCGACGAGCTGTCGGCGCATATATTACTAGAAAATCCGATCAGATACTTTTCAAAAGTGAATAAATGTGGATGATTTGATTGACCATTATTAATTATTGCGTGGTAGAGGGTAATTTTCCGTGGGGAGATTACAAGCCGGCTGCTCAGAAACACCACCAAGAGGCCAGTACCACGACAACTCTCATAAACGTGACAGAAAAGCAAACAACTAAAATGAGGTATGAGTTGAGTGCCCAAAAGACTATGAGGTTATCTAAAAAAATGGTAGTAAACATTTTATGTTGGCCTGTGCTATGAAATGTGTATCTCAGAGTTGGGTGAACTTTCTGAAAACCACGGGCAAGCCAATGTAGTAACGTCGTTTCTGCTCTACCGGATGTAGCGCGAGTCCGGCGACCGCTGAGGTGGCAGGACCTCGGCCGGCGGAGAAGCCGCTACCCGGTGCAGTCTGCCACCCACGCCGGCTGCCGGTTACGGGTTCCGGTCGCAGAGTCGCCGATGACCCCACGCCGGGTTACCCGGGAGCCAAACACTCTCTCTCGCACGCAACCACTTCCTGGAGCCCGCTGGCTCGGCTTACCAGACTGGCAAGCCGTGTGTCCTCTGATTTATCTTACAGGAAGGAAACGTATATAAGTCAAAGGGCGCTCGTTCTTTCTTTGTTTATAAATTGCTTTTGGAGTCATCGGTCTTCTGGCTGGTTTGATGCTGCCAGCCACGAATGCATTTCTTGTGCTAACCTCTTTTATCTCAGACTTGCACTTGCAAACTACGTCCCCAATACTTTTTGGATGTATTCCCATCTCTGCTTTCTCTTACAGTTTTTACTCAACGCAGTTCTCGCTAATACCATAGAAATTACTCCCTGATGTCTTAACAAGTGTCCAATCATCCTGTCCCTTCTTCTGGTCACTGTTTTCTATATTTTCCTATCTTCGCCTATTCTGCGGACAACCACCTCATTTCTTGTCCTATCAGTCCATCTAAATTTCAACGTTATTCTGTAGCACCACATTTCAACCATCGAATCTCTCCTTCTCCCGTTTTCCCACAGTCCATGTTTCACTACTTCACAATGCTGTGGTAAAATTCTAGTACGTAAATTATCAGAAATTTCTTCCTCAGATTGAGGACGATGTTTGACATTAGCAGACTTCTCTTGGCCCTTTTTGTCTTTGCTAGTCTGCTTTGTATGCCCTCCTCGCCTCATCCGTCGTGGGTTACTTTGCTTCCAAAGTAGCAGAAATCCTTATTTTCGTGTACTTCGTGGTACCGAAGTTCGATAAGTTCACCACCATTCTATATTCCCCTTTCTCCAGTTCACTCTCAACCGATATTATGGACTCATTACACTGTTCATTTCATGCAAGACGTCGCGTAATTTATCTTCATCTTCACTCTGGCTGAGGACAACAAAGTCCCCAGAGAATCTTCTCATTTATATCTTTTCATCCCGAATTTTAATCCCTCCATTTTTTTATTTTGGCATTGATTCTTCTACGTATAGATTAAACAGTCTTACACCTTTCTTAATTTGCAAACTCCCTTCGTGATGTTCCATTCCCTCTTCGTTCTTCTATATATTGTACATTATCCATCTTTCCCTATAGCTTACTCCTATTTTTATCAGAATTTCGAACAGCTTGCATCATTTTACATTCTCAAACGCATTTTACGGGTCTACAAATCCAATGAACGTGCCGTTATTTTTCTTGTCTTGCTTCTTTTATCAACCACCTTGAACTAATTCTAAACGATTTCTTGCAGCTAGCACACATATCCTTTGTCTTACAATGTCTGTGTTTTATCCTACACGTATCTTTTTAATGTAGTCGGTTTTCATGTTTGGATGTGGAGTGTAATTTGTGTTGCTGTTGTTATTGACCCAGTGTATCTGCCCATATTGGAACTTTACCTTCCCCGAAAGTCGTCTAACAGATCCCGAATGCTTTTTTCCATTATTCTGCATATTATTCTTGTCAGATGTTAATATTCATTCTTAAAAGGTAGTCTGCATCTTCTGCTCGAATGCCACGAATCTGCCAATTTGATATCGAGGCAGAAGAAGGGCGGTCAGGGTGCAGGGTTGTCTCCCCGGCACTGGACATCATGCGAAGTGCCCATGTGACAGGCTCGTTGAAAACTGTAGCTGTAAAAAGTTACAGAAGTTCCAATTTTTATCGAAAGGAGTATAATCGTCTCTATTAGGCAGGTTGATCTCGGGCACTGAATGTAAGTCATTCACAGTGACAACTACAACGACTTTCTGACTCCACTTCATCTACTGAATATAGCTCGTCAGCAGAAACTGAGATACATTTAGCCAATGGTCTGCGTTGCTCTAGGAATCTTTTGTTCTCTACTAGTGTCTGTGGCTGAGGCGGAAGACCGTTCAGCGCACTGCAAAGAATGAAAACTGATCGATGCAAAATTGTACAAAATACGTTATCAGGTATTGGAATACTTTTTTCAAAATCGAATTTGACTCGCATATTAAATATTAATAGTGAAATGGATACACTGACCAACACAAAAGCAAGGGAAGCTGTTTTACGACCTCACCGGTCTGTTCAATATATACAAGTAATAAAGGTTACATACCGTCTCTTGTGACTATAATTAAAGTCTTATATGCTTTTCGCTTTATTTCAGAGCATCTCGACTGCTAACTGTAACAATGTCCCGTTTACTGACAAAATTTAGAACGTTGTTCATGGATGTTTTGGACTCTGGTGTGAGGGAACCGTGGTGTCGGTGATTCGTTACGGAGAACTGCATTTCATTTAACTTCTTACCCAAATTTCATTTGTGTATCTGTACTGCAGCCAAAATATCCACACAATTGTGCAGTTGTCAAGTGTGTACGCTCTGCAACTTCTTTGTAAGCAAACTTGTTCCATTGACTCACGGTATTTGCTGTTGACACCAGTAATGCCCACTTTACTCTTAACCATTAAGTTTCCATTCAGGGAGTACCCCAGGGAAGCATCCTAGGGCCCCTGCTGTTTAACCTCTGCATAAACGATCTCCCAACCACACACAACACAATGATGGCAATCTACGCGGATGACACAGCCATCCTTGCGCAAGATTGGAAACCATCAAACATTACGTCACGCCTACAGACTGCACTCAGAGTGGCCGAGCCTTGGTGGGAGAAATGGCGTGTTAGAGTAAACGTCGACAAGTGCGAAGCCGTTCTGTTCACTAGAAGACCGAAGCAACTGCGCAAACACCGCTACTGCAGACCAATAACTCTACATGCACGCCCAATACGTTTCCGTGAGAAAGTCAAATACCTCGGTGTCTGGCTGGACCGGAAATTACTCTGGGGGGACCACATACAACACATGACCAACCGAGCTAGCGCGAGGCTCAAACAGCTCTATCCTATGCTCAACAGGCGTAGCACACTGAACAGAAGGGTGTCGAGGTCCACGTACATGACACTTATCCGACCCCTGATGACGTACGCAGCCCCTGTCTGGGGATACGCTGCGCCTACACGTCTGCGCCGTCTGCAGCTCATACAAAACAAAGTACTCAAAATCATAAGCAATGCTCCACGATACACACGCATCGCGGACCTTCACCGGGAACACCGACTTGAGACTCTCACGGAGGTAATCCACAAACTCACCACAAGACTATACAGAAACTCCAGACACTCGCAGAACCCGTTTATTCTGAATCTGGGGAACTACGACCACAACCATAGATGGAAACATAAAAGACCAAAAGACATACTTGTAAGGACATAACATCTATGGCCAAGCATACGCAAACATAACGGCACAGGCGAGCCCCTGTTAATCAGACCCATTACTGGATATCCAGCTGGAATACACTGCCGAATAACTGGCACAACACAGGGAAGCCGTACCGTACACTGCATGCAAACAAGCTCCACACATCCCCCACACAGTGAGATGATCTATGGCCGATCCCCCACTACTGAATAACGATCTTGATTGTTCCAGGAATGCAGCAGCAGCAACAACTGGGACACATCGCCATCGCTTGCCACGGTAATGATGCATGATACCTATACTAACAAATCCAACCTTGCATGAACTATCGCAGCTAGTAAGCCACTACTGCTCTTACTACCCATCCGACTGTCGCAGAGGTTTTTTTTTCCCACAGCACGAGCCATGGCACTTTTTTCCCTCTGCTCTTCAAATCGCTACCCTCACTCGCGTTTCGTCCACTATCTATCACCTGATGGACCGTGTTAATGCGTAGCCTTACCCAGACGCACGGACAACATCACAGCCCAGCATCCTGTGATCCACATACTAGACAACTAACACGGTTACGGAGGTGACAGTACAACTTTTGGTTTGGTCACCACGTTGGTGCGGGCGTGGAGGGGCCCCATCTCTCTTTAAAACTGCCGCTCAGTTCTGCTTCAAATGGTTCAAATGGCTCTGAGCACTACGGGACTTAACATCTGAGGTCATCAGTCCCCTAGAACGTAGAACTACCTAAACCTAACTAACCTAAGGACATCACACACATCCATGCCCGAGGCAGGATTCGAACCTGCGACCGTAGCAGCCGCGTGGTTCCGGACTGAAGCGCCTAGAACCGCTCGGCCACCGCGGCCTGCTGCTGAGTTATACCTAGGCATTGGTTTTCCGAAAGTGTTATTTACAAGACAACAGTGATATACAATATTATGCATTGATTTAGTGATAGAGAGTTGACTGATGTACAGTTATCCCGTCCACCTTTGGCAGGGGTAACAGCGGCGAAGCGTCGTGGCATGGAAGCAATGGGGCCGTGGTAGAACGCTGGAGGGTGTTGGCACCATTTCTGCACACACAAGTTGTATAATTACCGTAAATTCCCGGGAGGATTCCCGTTCAATCACGTCGTAGGTGTGTTCGGTCTGGTTCGAATCTGGTGAGTTGTGGGTCCAGCACATGACTTGCAACTCGTCGCTGTGTTCCTCGAATCACTCCATCACACTCCTGACCTTGTAGCATGGCGCAGTGTCTGGCTGAAAACTGCCACTGCCACGATCGTCATGAAGGGGTGGACATGATCTGCAATCAGTGTACGATACTCGTTGGCCGCCATGGTGCCTTCCACGATTTCCACTGGACGCATGGATGCCCACGTGAATGTTCCCCAGAGCATAATGGAGCCGCCACCAGGTTGTCTGCGTCCCGTGGTACAGGTGTCAAAGAGCTGTTCTCCCGGAAGACGACGGATTCGCGCCCTCCCATTGTCATGACGAAGAAGGTATCGGGATTCATCAGACAACGTAACGCTCTGCCATTGCGCATGGTCACATTTCAGTCGTAGTTGGCGATGTCGTGGTGATGGCATGCATCGGTGACTACGGAGGCCCGTCGTTAGGAGTGTTTGGCGCACGGTGTGTTTAGACACACTTGTACTCTGCCCAACATTAAAGTCTGATGTTAGTTTCGCTACAGTTCGCCACCTGTCCTGTTTTACTAGTCTGCCCAGCCTACCACGCCCGACATCTGTAATGAGGGATGGCCGGCCAACCTCACGGCGTCTGGGTGTGGTTTCACCTTCGTTTCGCCACACGTTGAAGGCACTCACTATAGCACTTCTCGAACACCCGACAAGTCGTGCAGTTTCCGAAATGCTCGCGCCGAGTCTCCAGGCCGTCACAATCTGCCCTCAGTCAAACTCAGATTCATGGTGCGCCTTCCCCATTCTACACACGGAGAGTACGGTCACTGGTAGGACATACATCGTGCGTGTATCTGGCTACCAGTGATTCCCGACAGTTGGTTGACGCTGCTATTGCCTGGATGAGTTCATATCGATAATAGATCTGTGGTCATAATATTCTGCCTAATTTATTATTGTGTAATAATTATACAAAAGTACTGATAAAATAGTTGCGAACAATCTCTGAAATTTTGTCGGTGGAATTCGTATTCATATTGTATAAGGAACTGTACACTGCTAAATCAACCTACATAAAGTAATCAATGTCCTGTATCCTACACGCTTTTCTAATATCTTGTTGTTGTGGTCTTCAGTCTTGAGACTGGTTTGATGCGGCTCTCCATGCTACTCTATCCTGTGCAAGCTTTTTCATCTCCCAATACCTACTGCAACCTACATCCTTCTGAATCTGCTTGGTGTATTCATCTCTTGGTCTCCCTCTACGATTTTTACCCTCCACGCTGCCCTCCAGTACTAAATTTGTGATCCCTTGATGCCTCAGAACATGTCCTACCAACCGATCCCTTCTTCTAGTCAAGTTGTGCCACAAACTCCTCCCCAATCCTATGCAATACCTCCTCATTAGTTATGTGATCTACCCATCTAATCTTCTGCATTCTTCTGTAGCACCACATTTCGAAAGCTTCTATTCTCTTCTTGTCCATACTATTTATCGTCCATGTTTCACTTCCATACATGGCTACACTCCATACAAATACTTTCAGAAACGACTTCCTGACAGTTAAATCTATACTCGATGTTAACAAATTTCTCTTCTTCAGAAACGCTTTCCTTGCCATTGCCAGTCTACATTTTATATCCTCTCTACTTCGACCATCATCAGTTATTTTGCTCCCCAAATAGCAAAACTCCTTTACTACTTTAAGTGTCTCATTTCCTAATCTAATTCCCTCACCATCACCCGACTTAATTACACAACATTCCATTATCCTTGTTTTGCTTTTGTTGATGTTCATCTTATATCCTCCTTTCAAGACACTGTCCATTCCATTCAACTGCTCTTCTAATATGAAGGGATTATTTCAATAGTAATACAAGTCCATTTTTGTTCATTGTGAGATACAGAGTCCTAAAGTTAAATGAGCGCTGAAAAATCTGCAGTTGAGATACCAGAAATATTCAAGCATATGGCTTCTCGACAGAGATGAACTTTTGTTTCTCTTTGTTTGGATCATTAATTGCAGAAGCACTGTAGACAGAAAAGTGGAAGTAATGGACTTGTACCACTAGTGAAATAAGCCCTTCATATGCAAGTTGTTGATGATGATGATGATGTTTGGTTTGTGGGGCTCTCTACTGCGCCGTCATCATCGCCCTTACAAAGTCCCTATATTTTTACAGTCGAATTTTTTACGCAGTCCAATCGAGCTACTGCCACGAATGATGATGATGACGATGAAATGATGAGGACAACACAAACACCCAGTGCCTGGACAGAGAAAACCCCCAACCCGGCCGGGAAAACATGAAAGTTGTTAGTCGTGCAATTATTATTACAGGAAATAGCATACAGAGTCATAAAACGGGAATTATTGTTTGAAGGCACTTAATGAGCGTCAAATAATCTAACAAAGCTGTGGAGCACTTTTTGAAGTCAAGTCAGAGGCCCCGATGACACCAGCATCAGCCCTCATTCTGCGTTACAATGGGCCTGCTTGCTGTCCTTTGTGGTCATTGCAATACAAACAGGAGAATCCAAACTGAAGAATACCAATGGCACATATTTATATAAATGGCAGTTGTTGTTGCAGTTTGCTGACGGAATGAGTTAGTGAAACGGTTGTGCTATTGTCCACAACTCGCGGTGCCACACCAAAGTCGGCATCACGTATCGATACCACAGAAAATAGCGACGTCTCGCGGCAATCCACAGCGACGAATGGGAGAGGCTGAAGAAGACACGCCCTCCCTCTCAGTACAGCAGCACTGAGGTCATTATGGAGCCGAGTATGGAAGCGATCTGCCCAGTTCGTGACCCCAACTAAATCAGTCCACATCATGGAGTAGCACTAGTGTTAGTCAAGTCTCAGATAGACATGTACTTTTGTAAATGTTGAACATTGTACTTCACGAGAACGGTTTGTTAATTAGTTCAAGTGATGGTTTAATAGTCAATGATAGTCGTAAATTATCAAACAGTCCTGTGTAAAAGAACCCAGAGTTACGGCCACTTGTATACAGTTTTTCCTGGTCATAACTCACAGGACACGAACTTGGGAGGACGGGGATTCAAATACCAATTCAGATATCAGTTCAGGTATCCGCATGATGGTTTTCTGTAATTTCCATGATTTCCTCAAGGTGAATGCCTTGCTGGTTCCTTTCAAACACGACATTCAGCTTCCTTACCCATCATACTTCAATCTAAAATGGCCCTCCTCTTGCACTGACCTTGTCATAGATGACACTTAAACCTTAATCTTCGTTTTTCCTATGTCTGGGTTGCAACGAAATTGTAGGTCCTTAAGAAATAAGAGAAGTGAGAGAACTTTCTTCCAGCAACTGACCGAAATATTACGAGTAATTATAAGCACTTATATAGATTTAGTAGCAGATGCTGCATTCGAGAGGGGCGATGCTGTTTAGCAGATGCTGCATTCGAGAGGGACGATGCTGTTGCCGTGGCGAGTGGAACAGTTCGGCATGCCACATGATTGATGAACGTGACACGAAACGACGCTGAAACCATTATCAGTAAATCTACTGTCCACCGGGTGGGATATGCCATCATTCGACCTAAGTCGATTCCGTGTTTCTAGGTTACTAGTTTTTTTCCGGCAGTGTAGTGAGATTCTGATCTAGTTTTTATTAAAAAATGAAACTCCTCCAGCTGTACTTAAGATTTCATATTTGTTTGGCTACTACATTCGACGTTGCGTTAACGCCATCTTCAGGCCCTATATAACACTACATACATAAAACAAACAATGTGAGACATCAGTAGTCTGTGACCTTTTGTTCAAATGGTTCAAATGGCTCTGAGCACTATGGGAGTTAACTTCTGCGGTCATCAGTCCCCTAGAACTGAGAACTACTTAAACCTAACTAACCTAAGGACATCACACACATCCATGCCCGAGGCATGATTCGAACCTGCTACCGCAACGGTAGCACGGTTCCAGACTGTAGCGCGTAGAACCGCTCGGCCACCCCGGCCCTCTGAGCTTTTGTACAACATAAATATACTATAAACATATCATATAAAGGATTAATTCATTAAAAGTAGTTACATTTCGTTCATTTTCATTAAGATGCAATTAACCTTGACGTTAGCAATTTGTGTGATACAAAGAAGTACAAATGAGGTTATATATACACGTTTATTTCCATTGCAGATCAATACCAGACATTTGAATAAAATGGGGGTATATATAAGTCTAGGTGACAAACCGTCACTTTTAGAGATAATAATAGAGGGATGAAACAGTACTGAAACTGTGTTAAAAGCGGACAAAAATACCCTAAACCCTTCTTTGTGTGCACAATTTAGCTAACAGGAAGGAAAATATGCGTTTTAACAGAATTTGAGTACCGTTTCATTCCTATATTATTATCTCTAAGAGTAACGGTTTGTCAGCTAGACTTGTATATACCCCCATTTTATTCAAATGTCTGGCATTGATGTGTAATGTAAATAACCTTGTATATATAACCTCATTTGTACTTGTTTGTACCATATAAATTTCTAATGTGACGGTCAATTGCATCTGAGTGAAAATGAACGAAATGTAACTACTTTTAATGAATTCATAATTTATATAATATGTTTATAATATATTTATGTTGTACAATAGCTTACAGACTACTCATGTCTCACGTTGTTTCTTTTGTGTATGGTGTGTTACATACGGCCTGAAGATGGCGTTGACGCAACGTCGAATGTAGTAGCCAAATAAGTATGAAATCTTAGGTACAGCTAGAGGAGTTTCATTTTTTAAAAATTATACCAGCTGATGTTTCACCATCGTCCAATTTAAATATGGATGTACGAAGATGTAATGGAGTTAGTTTCTCTTTACTGGTAGCTGTATTAAAATTAACCACGTGTGGTTGTGTTGAAAACTTAAGTAGGCAGGATTCTCATGTTGGAGCAAAACATACTGCTAATTGCTGTAGAGGCAGGGTGAGGTGAATTTGGCAGGCTGGGCAAGTGCTACTGGCCTTCAAGGGCGCAGTTGTGGTAGGTAGGTCAGTGTCTATAGGGTCTATTACCACGCGCGCCTTTTAAACTGCCGCCTACTGTAACAGTGCATTATGTCCAACATTATGTTGGAATTAGGATTTGACGATATAACTTCTGTCTGCCGATATGTTTGGGCTGTGTTCGTTAGCAACGCAATTGTTAAACCCAGAGCAAAATTTCATCTGACCAAGAGAGGATGCTGGAAATGTTTCAGAGTCAGAGTGTCAGTCATTGGTCAAATATGTGGGATGCCTGCTAGAGCCTCATAGAGCAGCAATATCAAAAATACCAGTCTATGAGCTGTCAGCTAACCCTGATAGTTCTGGGCATCGAACTGGATCTGCCGTGGTCATCCACTGGGTGCCATCGCCTATCACTGCAGCTAGTCCCTGAGAGTCCTGGGTTGAACTCTGGTCACTTGAGCGTCTTAGCCAGCCACCTTGGACCGTGTGCAGTGTAAAGCTCGCGCACGATACGATGGTTGATGCACAGAGGCCAGTATTCGTCCAAAGTGCTGGGCGAGTTGTCCGGAAGGGGAGGCCGACGAGTGCTTCACACCTTTCTGCCGGTCAGCGACGACACAGCCGATGCGCGAGCCCTGTAATATTTCTCAAATGATATTACAGGAACTGTTGTTGTTATGGTCTTCAGTCCCGAGACTGGTTTGATGCGGCTCTCCATGCTACTCTATCCTGTGCAAGCTGCTTCATCTCCCAGTACCTACTGCAACCTACATCCTTCTGAATCTGTTTAGTGTATTCATCTCTTGGTCTCCCTCAACGATTTTTACCCTCCACGCTGCCTTCCAATGCTAAATTTGTGATCCCTTCATGCCTCAGAACATGTCCTACCAACCGATCCCTTCTCCTAGTCAAGTTGTGCCACAAACTCCTCCCCAATTCTATTCAATACCTCCTCATTAGTTATGTGATCTACCCACCTAATCTTCAGCATTCTTCTGTATACCACATTTCGAAAGCTTCTATTCTCTTCTTCTCTAAACTATTTGTCGTCCATGTTTCACTTCCATACATGTCTACACTCCATACAAATACTTTCAGAAACGACTTCCTGACACTTAAATCTATACTCGATGTTAACAAATTTCTCTTCTTCAGAAACGCTTTCCTTGCCATTGCCTGTCTACATTTTATATCCTCTCTACTTCGAACATCATCAGTTATTTTGCTTCCCAAATAGCAAAACTCCTTTACTACTTTAAGTGTCTCATTTGCTAATCTAATTCCCTCAGCCCCACCAGACTTAAATCGACTACATTCCATTATCCTCGTTTTGCTTTTGTTGATGTTCATCTTATATCCTCCTTTCAAGACACTATCGATTCCGTTCAACTGCTCTTCCAAGTCCTTTGTTGTCCTTGACAGAATTACAATGTCATCGGCGAACCTCAAAGTTTTTATTTCTTCTCCATGGATTTTAATACCTACTCCGAGTTTTTCTTTTGTTTCCTTCACTGCTTGCTCACTATACAGATTGAATAACATTGGGGAGAGGCTACAACCCTGTCTCACTCCCTTCCCAACCACTGCTTCCCTTTCATGCCCCTCAACTCTTATAACTGCCATTTGGTTTCTATACAAATTGTAAATAGCCTTTCGCTCCCTGTATTTTACCCCTGCCACCTTTAGAATTTGAAAGAGAGTACTCCAGTCAACATTGTCAAAAGCTTTCTCTAAGTCTAGAAATGCTAGAAATGTAGGTTTGTCTTTCCTTAATGTAGCTTCTAAGATAAGTGGTAGGGTCAGTATTGCCTCACGTGTTCCAACATTTCTACAGAATCCAAACTGATCTTCCCCGAGGTCGGCTTCTACTAGTTTTTCCATTCGTCTGTAAAGGAACTATTCGGTGATAAAATTTCATTTTCACTCTACTTGTAGCTTTATATGAGAGGTTCATTATGATGTGCCCATCATTTCGTTAATCGTCATAGCTTCTGTGATATTTGTGTCGAAGTAAGACACTGCACGAAATTCGGAAAAGTTTGCAACGAAAAATAGAGGTCGCTATGATTTTGCGTTTGGTGCATATTACATAATATGTTGTTGCATATGAAGTTCAGCTAACATGTTAAATTTTTATTTAGACTTGGACAGAGGTCTTGTGGCAGGTAGGTCAGTATCTGCATATTACCACGTACGCCTGTAAACTGGCGCCCACAGTAACAGCGCATTATGTCCAACGATATGTCGGAATTAGGATTTGACCATCTAACTTCTGTCAGAATCTGGCAATGTGTTTGGGTTGTGTTCGTCAGCAACGCAATTGTTAAACTCGGGGTAAAAATTAATCTGACCACGAGAGGATACTGGAAATGTTTCACAGTGACAGTGTCACAGTCATTGATCGAACATTGATCTGTCTCCAGTCTCGAGAAAATTGATCTGACGTAGCACACTCATTTGGGACCGCGCCGCGTCAGCGATAAAGCCAGAGTGAAACATCCACAACATTCTTCTTATTTCATAAACGATTTGATATATCTAAAAGAGATATTGACAAATGAGTATTTCGCAATGTCGTTATTATGCAAAACTTCATTATCTACATTGTTATTCCACTAACTACAGGCTTTTCGATGAAAGAATGTAATTTTTAAGGCCGTGGATAGTTGGTGAAACGAGAAATGCTATGGGTTTTGGGACATAAGTGAAGACATTACACGTTTTTCTGTATCGAGGATGTGCTTTTTCATAAGTTGCTGAAGTTAGTTTTCCTCAGCTCCTCATTTATTAAGCTTAATAAACCACTGTTTCATCATTCTGTCGCAATAGTGGCTGCACAACATGTTAGAGATGTGAGACCGTGTAAACTCCACTGTGTTTTGGCAAAAGAAGCAAATTGTGAAATGGCAACCAGAAAAATGTGTGTGCTGTACCCAAAATTCGTTACTCATGACGCTTCTCTGCAAGTTACAAATGGTTAGTATGCCAGGTGCAAATAAATCGCTCCATTTTTGGCGGAATTCTTTTTAGATACTAACGAAAGCAGAGGTGACAGTAGATCTTTTTAAGTGGTCAGCGTGCAAACGGGTGCGTTAAGAGGCTCCACTTGATATTCACAAAAATTGTGACCGCAGGCTTTAGTTTAGAACGACACTTCCCTGCGGCGGTCGCCATTTCCCCTACAGCACTCCTGAGCGACCTCCCCACCAATGCCGTTCTTCCCAAGCTTCCCCAGTCGCCTGTGCATCTAGCGGCCACGGCATTTCGCGCGCACTGAACGCATAGCAGCTAAACACGCTCCCGGCTTGTGTCAAGCAAGGGCGCCGTTAATGCCAGCCACTGTTAATGCCGCCACAGCATTCCGCTGTCACAGCGTGCAGGGCAGGGCACTCACTGGCTGTCCGCTGGCTACCGATCCTCCTGGGCTACAGTCGTTGACCTCCTGTATGGAAGCCTTGAGTAATAAAAAAACTCGTCGCTGTACTGGAGATGCCACTTCACAGCTCCCTACACAAGCCATTCTGGAGGTGAAAGTAGCCATCCTACAACTGGTGCTCACGCAGCGGTCATAGAATAACTCGGCCAATGCAAGATGAAACACGACCACAATTTTTTCTTTTTGAGTCAATGGGCACCTGGCAGGGCTGATTCGGCCCACCACGAATTTCTATTCACTGACAAACTCAGGATCTCTGAGCGGCACTTGCAACAAACATCCTCAATTATTTGTTATACGTATTTCAATCTCTGTCTTTTATGATAGTTTTCCTCCTCAGCTGCTCTTTCAACTACCATGCAAGCTATTCCTGCTTATCCTATCGTTCTGTTTCTTTCCTTTCAATGTTTTCCACGTATTATTCTCCTCGCCCATTCTACAGAGCACTTCCACATTTCTTATGTTATCAGTCCACGTAATTTCCAGTATCCTTCTATAGCAACACAGTTAGTTACTTACATGTTCCCTACATCATGCGAAAGATGTTTCTACTGAAATTATGTGGCGCTAACCGCATCTCAAACGCTTTAGCTCTCTTCTTTTTCAGTTTTCCCACAATCTGTAATTCACTTTCATACAATGCTGTGTTCCAAACATTTTCGGAAATTTCTCCGTCAAATTAGATCCTATCTTAGACACCTGTAGACTTCTTTCGGCCAGGAATGTCCTCTTTGCCGTGCTAGTCTGCATCTTATGTTCAAATGGCTCTGAGCACTGTGGGACTTCTGCGGTCATCAGTCCCATAGAACTTAGACCTACTTAAACCTAACTAACCTAAGGACATCACACACATCCATGCCCGAAGCAGGATTCGAACCTGCGACCGTAGCGGTCACGCGGTTCCAGACTGAAGCGCCTTTAACCGCACGGCCACACCGGCCGGCTGCATCTTATGTCCTTCTTGCTTTATACGCTCTGGATTATTCTGATTTTTAGGCACGTTTCACTCCGTCCATTTCGTTGTGAAAATGGGTGAGATTTGACCATGAGTGTGTTGTTTCTCTCTTGAATAGAAGGAACATCAGTGGGTGTCATGCTTTCAACGTAACCGTGAGATGGTTGGAAGCCTAAATACATCTACATCTACGTGAATACTCTGCAAATCACATTCAAGTGCCTGGCGGAGGGTTCATCGAACCACCTTCACAATTCTCTATTATTCCAGTCTCGTATAGCGCGCGAAAGGAACAGAGACCTATATCTTTCCGTACGAGCTCTGATTTCCCTTATTTTATCGTGGTGATCGTTCCTCCCTATGTAGATCGGCGTCAACAAAATATTTTCTCATTCGGAGGAGAAAGTTGGTGATTCGAATTTCGTTTGAAGGTTCCGTTGCAACGTGAAACACCTTTCTTTTAAAGATGTGCAGCCCAAATCCTGTATCATTTCAGTGACACTCTCTCTCATATATCGCGATAATACAAAACGTGATGCCCTTGTTTGAACTTTTTCGATGTACTCCGCCAGTCTTATCTGGTAAGAATCCCACACCGTGCAGCAGTATTCTAAAAGAGGACGGAGGAGCATAATGTAGGCAGTCTGTTTAGTAGACCTCTTACATTTTCTATGTGTCGTGCCAATAAAACGCAATCTTTGGTTACACTTCCCCACAACATTTTCTATCTGTTCCTTCCAATTTAAGTTGTTCGTAATTGTAATACCTAGGTATTTAGTTGAATTTACGGCTTTTGAATTAGAGTGATTTATCGTGTACCCGAAGTTTAATTTCCTGTTCTATTGCGGTTAGAATGGAGATGCAAAGAAGTTCTCAGAGAACATTATTTCAGTTTTCACTGAGAACAATGTCCAAGTTCTTGCGGCAATAATCATTGAGTTTGTATCGGACACCACTTTTTCTTTTTGAATTAGAATATAATTACGTTTATACTTGTAATATCTTGTGGTATAATATCCTGTACTGTTTTAGTACAAGTTTCGTGTGATCTGTGTTTTAAGATTTGCTAATTCAAATATGATTCAAATGGCTCTGAGCACTATGCAACTTAACTTCGAAGGTCATCAGTCGCCTAGAACTTAGAACTAATTAAACCTAACTAACCTAAGGACATCACAAACATCCATGCCCGAGGCAGGACTCGAACCTGAGACCGTAGCGGTCGCCCGGTTCCATACTGTAGCGCCTAGAACCGCACGGCCACTGCGGCCGGCATTTGCTAATTACTACAGAATATACCAGTTCCTTCACTGAAAGGTGTTTGGCCTGACGATTCGATTTAAAAAAATAGAGTGAAACTCATTTTAACTTCAAGAATGACAGCTGATTCTATGCAGCTATGTACTGCTCTGCAAGTCACCTAACATTGTCTGACGTAGAACACTTCTGGCACCTCTCACTATCTCCCCTTTCACCGCTCCACCTTCTCATTTACAGTCACGAACAATACGTGGAAAGAACGACTGTCGATAAACTTCCTTATTAGCTCTGACTTCTCTGATTCACAAGGTTTCTTCCGTAGCGTCTGCCACATGAGTTTATTGAACTTCTGCATAATGATCGCGTGCTTACTCAACGATTCCGTGTCGAAACTTGCCGCTCTTCGTTGGACTTTCTCTGTCTCTTCTATCAGTCCTACCTATCAAGGGTCTCACACTGATAATAACTACTCAAGAATCGGTCGAACAAGCTTTCTGTAAGTCACAACTAAAAAGGGAAGTTTAAAGGCTCAATCTGCACACAGTGGGTGTCAGTGAAGTGAAAAGGAAACTTTATAAAGATTTCTGATTAGAAGAATATAAGGTAATATCAACAGCAGCAGACAATGTTATAAGGGGAACTGGATTTGTTATGAATGGGAAAGTAGGGTAAACAGTGAGCTTCTGTGAACAGTAGGGTTGATAGCGTTATTCTCGTCAGATTCTTCAGCAAACCAACGCTGACAACGATAGTTCAGGTATACATACACACGTCGCAAGCCGAAGATGAAGAGGTAGAGGAAGCATATGAGTATATTGAACGAGTAATTCAATGTGTAAAGGGAGACGAAAATCTAATAGTCATTGGGAGAAGGAATGCGGTTGTTGGGGAAAGAATATAAAAAAGGGTTACCACAGAATATGGACTTGATATTAGGAATGAGAGAGGAGAAAGACTAAGAGTAACTGATTTCTGCAAAAATTTCAATTAGCGTGTACACTGTACAAAAATCGTAAGAGGAGGAGATAATTTGGAAAAGGCCTGAAGATACGGAAAGATTCCCACTGTGAAAAATGGTTCAAATGGCTCTGAGCACTATGGGACTTAACATCTATGGTCATCAGTTCCCTAGAACTTAGAACTACTTAAACCTAACTAACCTAAGGACATCATACTACACCCAGTCATCACGAGGCAGAGAAAATGCCTGACCCCGCCCGGAATCGAACCCGGGAACCCGGGCGCGGGAAGCGAGAACGCTACCGCACGACCACGAGCTGCGGACCTTTCCCGCTGTATTACGCCATGGTCGACAGAGATTCTGAAATCAGATACTGGATTCGAAGACACACACGGGAGCAGCTATAGACTTGGATCACAATTTAATAACGATGAAGAGCAGTCTCCAGTTCAAGAGATTTGTCAGGAAGAACCATTGCGCAAATGGTTCAAATGGCTCTGAGCACTATGGGACTTAACATCTGTGGTCATCAGTCCCCTAGAACTTAGAACTACTTAAACCTAACTAACCTAAGGATATCACACACATCCATGCCCGAGGCAGGATTCGAACCTGCGACCGTAGCAGTCGCGCGGTTCCGGACTGAGCGCCTAGAACCGCATGACCACCGCGGCCGGCAACCATTGCGCAAAGAACAGGGATACTGAAATACCGAGGAACGATAAGATGCCGTTGAAGTTCACTAAAGATGCTAATATTCTCAGCTGAGTCGCAAAGCAGAGGACGTCTCAGAAAAGAGTCTCTGTAATGATGTGGGGCGTGTGCACATACGACTCTGACAGGTGACACATACGTCTGATCACCTGCATCCATTCATGTACATCGTGAATTGCGACGGACTTGGGTAATTCCAGCAGGACAAAGCCACACTTCACACGTCCATAATTGCTACAGAGTGGCTACAGGAACATCACTCCGAGCTTAAATACTTCCGCTGGCCACCAAACTCCCCAGACATGAACATTATTGGGCATGTGTGGGATGCCTTGCAACGTGCTGTCCATAAGAGATCTCCACCCCCTCGTACTCTTACGGATTTATGGACAGCCCTGCAGGATTCACGGTGTCAGTTCCCTCCAGCACTACTCCAGACATTAGTCGAGTCCATGCCACGTCGTGTTGCGACATTGTTGCGTGCTCTCGGGGACCCTACATGATTTTAAGCAGGTGTACCAATTTCTTTGGCTCTTCAGTAGTTTCCCTCTGTGCCGTTCAAATATTGCACTTAACTACTTTGTAGACTGCTTTTATATCTATGCATTACATAATTTCTGCATTTCGTTTTTAGGGTTCCGTACCTCAGTCACTAAAAATGAAGCCTTATAGGATCACTTTCTCGTCCGTCCGTCCCTCTGTCCGTCTGTCCGATTGTGAAGAACCCTTTTTCTCAGGAACGGGTACCTCCACAATGTTGAAATTTATGTCACACACTAAGCTCTATGGTCCCTTGGCGATATAGAAAATGTAAGCTAATACGTCAATGCAATTTAAAGACACAACCAAACTCTTCAAAACCTACAACATACTTTCCATTGGCCTAGAATCATGACATGTTGCAAGAAGTAAGGTATCATAGTACAACTAGAGAAAAAAGCCAGAAGCTGTTAATTTGTAACCATCCCAAATGAAAAAAAAATTTTTTGTCATATATTATTAGACTATCTGCTTGTCCGTGCGTCTGTTAAGACCGCTTTTTCTCGTGAACGAGTCGACGTACCAGGTTGAAATTTACATGAGATACTAAGGTCCACGGTAGCTTGGTGACGTGAAAAATTTAAGCTTATATGTCAATGCAGTCAAAAGATACATCAATTTATGTCAAACATTTTGATACTCACTCATTAACCCTTTCGTGGTTGATGGGTCACATATGTCCCACTAACTTTGAGCGCCAGTTCGAGTGTCGGGATATATGTTACCCAGCTCTGCACAGTGCTGCCATCTAGGGACGACTGTACTGAACCTAAGAAAAAAATCGGGACTGCACTGCAAAGGCAATAGAGAAGCGTTGACTACTTTTGTTGACTGGCGTGTATATATGGCCGCTGCAACGCCACTTATTTGTGTCATTCTTCAATTTTCATCATTTCTCACTTTCCAGCGATGTCTGAAGTAAGTAATTCATCTTATTATTAACTTAATAATCATTTGCTAGAACAAATACAGTGTGGAATGTACTTCTCAGCGACTGTACTATCTTTTAATCGAAATAAAATTAGTGGGACACATGTGTCCCAGCAGACATTATTTGTAAAGATTAGCAAGACAATTGATTAATGGGTATTCATCCAGGAAAAAGAGGGGATCAATGCCCACTTTCTTCCCAGCAAAGAGAGGAGTCTCTAGTGTGCCAGATGACGTCCGGCTCGTGAACGTAGGCAAACATATACCTAAAGACAGTGGCACTAGGAAGCGATGCAGATTCTGCAGCACAAACTCTAAATAGAAGAGAACAAAAGTTGTTTGCACTGCTTGTGGTGTGCCACTCTGTGCCACACCATGTTTTTCCAAGTTTCATACCATGTAATGTTTTGTAAGTATTGATCATGTATCATGAAAACTGAAATGTAATGAATATTTTTTACACTGGCTCTACACAAATAAAAAGATTACATGCATGTATAATTTGTAGTTATTTTACTCTCTGCAAAATCCTGTTTATGGCTAAAAAAATAAAATTACAAAATCAGTCAGTCAGCAGAAAAGGTATCTTGCGTTGGTTCATGGGACATGTGTGTCCCACTTCCTGTTGTGAAAAAATGGAGAACTTAAAAAATATTTTGGTGGTGAAAATATAATAATGGGACTGAAAAGAAACTGTTATCACCTTAATATTTTAAAAATCTGTAAAAAATGAATTTTATCCATGAAAGGGTTAAAAACCTACGGGGTACTTCCCGTCGACCTAGAATCATGAAATTTGGCACGAAGCAAGGTTTCGCAGTACTACTAAGGCAAAAATTCTGAAGACTGTGCATCTGTAATTATATCACACACACAAAATGGTTTTGTACTTTGCAACCTGACTGTCTGTTTGTTCGTCTGGTAAGACCTCTTTTTGTCAGGAGCGGTTAGACGTGTGAAGGAGAAATTTACGTGAATCACAATGTCTATGTCCCCTTGGCGGTGTAAAAAATTTAAGTTTCTACGTCAATGCAGGCAAAAGATTCCACCATTTATGTCATATATTTTGATTTGTAGACTTAGAGAAAGCTTTTGACAATGTTGACTGGAATACTCTCTTTCAAATTCTAAAGGTGGCAGGGGTAAAATACAGGGAGCGAAAGGCTATTTACAATTTGTACAGAAACCAGATGGCAGTTATAAGAGTCGAGGGACATGAAAGGGAAGCAGTGGTTGGGAAGGGAGTAAGACAGGGTTGTAGCCTCTCCCCGATGTTATTCAATCTGTATAGTGAGCAAGCAGTAAAGGGAACAAAAGAAAAATTCGGAGTAGGTATTAAAATCCATGGAGAAGAAATAAAAACGTTGAGGTTCGCCGATGACATTGTAATTCTGTCAGAGACAGCAAAGGACTTGGAAGAGCAGTTGAACGGAATGGATAGTGTCTTGAAGGGAGGATATAAGATGAACATCAACAAAAGCAAAACGAGGATAATGGAATGTAGTCAAATTAAGTCGGGTGATGTTGAGAGTATTAGATTAGGAAATGAGACACTTAAAGTAGTAAAGGAGTTTAGGTATTTTGGGAGCAAAATAACTGATGATGGTCGAAGTAGAGAGGATATAAAATGTAGACTGGCAATGGCAAGGAAAGCGTTTCTGAAGAAGAGAAATTTGTTAACATCGAGTATAGATTTAAGTGTCAGGAAGTCATTTCTGAAAGTATTTGTATGGAGTGTAGCCATGTATGGAAGTGAAACATGGACGGTAAATAGTTTGGATAAGAAGAGAATAGAAGCTTTCGAAATGTGGTGCTACAGAAGAATGCTGAAGATTAGATGGGAGATCACATAACTAACGAGGAAGTATTGAATAGGATTGGGGAGAAGAGAAGTTTGTGGCACAACTTGACCAGAAGAAGGGATCGGTTGGTAGTACATGTTCTGAGGCATCAAGGGATCACCAATTTAGTATTGGAGGGCAGCGTGGAGGGTATAAATCGTAGGGGGAGACCAAGAGATGAATACACTAAGCAGATTCAGAAGGATGTCGGTTGCAGTAGGTACTGGGAGATGAAGAAGCTTGCACAGGATAGAGTAGCATGGAAAGCTGCATCAAACCAGTCTCAGGACTGAAGACCACAGCAACAACAACAACAACATTTTGATCTCTGCCAGTATCGATATCAGGCAAAAACTGTCGAAATTGTTGATTCCTGGGATGGATGTACTACCTGTGCACATAATTAAATTTGTGTGGAACACACGGAGCGGGAGTCATACCCGCACTTTTGTGCGAGTTCCTTTTTGAGTGCTTACATTTTTCTTCCGTGACTCCTCCACGAGATAAGTTTCACTTCCATGCGACGCTGTGCTGTTAATGTACAGTTGTAGGAAGTCTTAATGACTTACATGTCATTATTTGATGCTATTTAGACAATTCTGCTGAAAAAAATTGTTCTCTCATTCAGACAGTGCGCTTCTGCTGCTTCTCGAACTTTTTATGTGATCTTGCTCTCTAGCAATTAGAATTCCTTGGTTTATTCTACAGCGCACTCCCCTGTACTGATGTTTGTGCCAAACATCTGCATAACGGTTGTTTTATGCCTGCATGAAATTCGGCAATACGACCATTTACGAACTTTTCTGTTTTTATCCAGTCTTCTTACACGATATTAGCCATAGATTGCTTGCGGCCTCCATCACGTATCATTCTTGAATTTTGATATATATTTGTCCCATGGTAACTGTGTAGCATCGTATTTGAAACGCTTCCAGTTTACGTCATCTGTAGTTTTACATTTACTCTGCTTTTCTCCGATGGATTTTGCTGATACTAATGAGTCGAATCTCGCAGAATGCATGATGCTCTCGGCTGCATGACACTGTCTCACGGTAAGTGTCATGAAGAGAATATTGCACAGAGCACCGAGACCATGTTGTAAGGGGTGTGATATTACGCAAGAAAACATAAGTGGCAGAATGTTCGTACTTGCACGACACATCTCAGCACACACTTCGTTGGGACAGAACCTGTCTTTCATGCAACACATATGAAAAGAAGTGTTCATACATACGTGACGTTTCTGAGTATCTGTATTTCGTGAAGGGTAGGAACTAATAATACACGAAACCCACTGAATTTGAGTTACGTAGGAAATTTTCATAGGCAACATCTGGCCGACAAATATACATTAATCAGCCAAAGCATTACGACCACTGTCCACCTCCGCGGTGGATGCCACCTGGTGGCGTCGTGAGCACCGAGGTGGTAACAGAAGTATGTGAGCAGACACGGACAGGGGAGCACCCTAGCCAAGATACGGGCTGCAAATGAGGAAACCTACTGAGACAAGCGACTTTGACAAAGGGCAGATTATTATTACACGGAGCCTGCAAACGAGTGGCTCTAAGCACTATGGGACTTAACATCTGAGGTCATCAGTCCCCTAGAAGTTAGAACTACTTAAACCTAACTAACCTAAGGACATCACACACATCCATGCCCGAGGCAGGATTCGAACCTGCGACCGTAGCAGTCGCGCGGTTCCGGACTGAAGCGCCTAGAACCACCCGGCCACCGTGGCCGGCGTGAACGAGTGTCTCGAAAACAGCGAAGCTGGTCGAATGTTCACGTGCTACTGTCGTGAGCATCCATGGAAAGAGGTAGATGATTGGGCGTCCACGACTCTTCACAGAACGTGGGGTTCGCAGGTTTGTCTGCTGTGTAAAGCAGGACAGAGGGTGATGTGTGGCATCTCTGCCGAAAGAGCACAATGCTGGTGCACGCACAAGTGTTTCAGAGTACACAGTTCATCGTATATTTTTGAACGTGAATCTCCTATATATTCACATATTGACTTAACGACGTCGTCAGTTACGAAATGGTTCATATGGCTCTAAGCACTATGGGACTTATCATCTGAGGTCATCAGTCCCCTAGACTTAGAACTACCTAAACCTAACTAACCTAAGGACATCACACACATTCCTGCCCGAGTCAGGATTCGAACCTGCGACCATAGCAACAGTCGGTTCTGGACAGAAGCGCCTAGAACCGCTCGGCCACAGCGGCCGCCCGTCACTTACTATTGCAGTTTGCACGGGACCTCCGGGATTCTACCGTCGATCAACGGAAACGTGTCGGTTCTTGGGCTGAATCTCACTTTTGCTACACTAGGTCGACGTTCGTCTCCACAAACGCCTTCATCGAGGTGAACGGCGGCTCGAAACGTGCTGCGCATCACGCACGAGGGCTGGAGGGACCAGTATTGTGCGTAAGGGAGACATTCTCCTGCGTTTGCATGGGACCTGTGGAAGTAATTGAAGACACGCTGCCGGTCGGTGTGGCCGAGCGATTCTAGGCGCTTCAGTCTGGAACCGCGCGACTGATACGGTCGCAGGTTTGAATCCTGCCTCGGGCATGGATGTGTGTGATGTCCTTAGGTTAGTTAGGTTTAAGTAGTTCTAAGTTCTAGGGGACTGATGAAGACACGCTGACAGTTGCGAACCACCTGTATCCCTTCATGCTGGATGTCTTCCCTGACGGCGATGTCATCTTTCGGAAGTACAATTGTCCGTGTCTCAGAGCCAGAACCGTGTTTCAGAGTTTTGAG